>NW_027439424.1:7500-10000 GCF_964188355.1 Buteo buteo
GCCGCCGCCGGGCTGCGGGGAACGACTCCCCGGGCCCGGGGCCGCGCGCGCGCGGGCCTGCGAGGCGCCCCAGCCGCGCCGCTGCGACCGCCGCCCCGCCGCGAGGCGAGGGGCGGCGGCACAGACGGGCGATTGATCGTCAAGCGACGCTCAGACAGGCGTAGCCCCGGGAGGAACCCGGGGCCGCAAGTGCGTTCGAAGTGTCGATGATCAATGTGTCCTGCAATTCACATTAATTCTCGCAGCTAGCTGCGTTCTTCATCGACGCACGAGCCGAGTGATCCACCGCTAAGAGTTGTCTGGCTTTCGGCACCGCCCCGCACGCGCGAGGGGGCCAGGACCGCTTCGCCACAGGCGAGCGGCCCCTCCGGAGGATGGCCCACCGCCCGCCCGCCCACCCCCCTCCGCACGCGCGGAGGGGGCACGGCGCAGCACGACGGAGAAGCCGCGCCTCTGCTGACCGTACGAGCACACACAGAGAAAGGGGGGGGGGAAAGGAACGGAAAACTCCGAGCGGCGAGGCTGGGGAGCCCGCGCTCCCGACCGGCCTGGGAAATGCCTTGCTCGCATCGGAGGCGGCCCAGGCGCACGGGCTCGGCCCGGCCTCTGGGCAGAGGCAGCGATGCACCCGACCGCGCGCGGCCTGCCCACCACGCTCCGGACGACACGGCTGCTGCTGCTGCGGGGCAGCAGCGGGGAGCCCCACCGGCCCCGCGCACGCCTCCGTGCCGGCTGCGCCGCGCTACGACAGCCAGCTCCCCCGGGCTCGTCCCGACGGCAACTCCGCGGCCACGCCAGCGGCTCCAAGAGGCGGCAACCGCCAGAGCCGGCGACGCACCGCCCGCGGCCTGCCGGACGGCACCCGCTGCCGCACCAGAGCGGCTGCCCTCCCGGAACCACCGCCACCGCTTCTCGCCTCGGCCCCTTCCACGGGCACGCCCCAGGTGGAAGGCGGACGGCGCTAAGCCGGGGACAGCGCCCGCTCTCCCCGTTTCCACGCGGAGACCGCGCGTGGGGTGCCCCCGCCCGCCCCCGCCCACCTGCCCGGCGCGGCCGGGAAGCGCGACGGGGAAGCGGCGGGCAGGGCCCGGGACGGGACAGCCGCGGCCGGCACCGGGCGCCCTCCGGCCGACCGACAGGCCGAGCGGCGCCGCCGCCGCTCAGCCGGGGTGCCGCCCTTGCCAGCAGCCAGTGGCGGGAGACCGCCGAGCGCTCGCCAGGGCGAGGGGGGGAACGGAGCGCAGCGCGGCGCAGCGCTGCGACGGAGTCGCGGCGGCCCGGCAGCCGCCCAGCGAGCCCCCACCGCGGGGACCCGCCACCCCGGGCAGTGAGCCCGCGCTCACGCCGGGGCCGCCCGTTTCGAGGCAGGCAGGCCGGCTACGGCCGACCGCACCGCGGTCTCCACCGAGACCGGACCGCGGAGAGGAGGGGGCAGCGGGACCCCTCCCCGGCACGGCTGCCCGCGGGATGAGCACGGGCAGCAGCCCACCAGGGCCTTCGTGGGAGGAACTCCCGGCCCCTTTAAGGCAACGCCGCCCGGCCGCCCCCCGGGTCGCATCGAGCCGCCCGCGTCTTTAAACCTCCGCCCGGCTCCACGGCCTTCGACCCCCGGGCTCGCCGAGGGAGGGCCGCGGAGGCGCGGACGCTAGGTACCTGGCCCTGGGGTGAGGGAAACGACCTGAAGGCCCCGCGGGGGTGCCTCCCCCGCTGCCGCCCTCGGGGGAGCGTCCGCCCGCGGGGGCGCGCCCGACATCCACCGCCACCACCACGTCCTCCTTCCCGGGGCCCGGGGTTTCCCTCAGTAGCCCGGCGCTGCGCCCGGGAGGAGAGCCGTGGCTCGGGCCGCCCGCTGGCGCGGGACACAGCCCGGCGGGGGCCTCGCCCACCAGAGGAGGCGGCGGCGGCAGAGCGCCCCCCCCGCCCCGGCTCCCTCGTGGGGAGAGGTGCGGGGGGGAACGGCCGCCGCCGCCCCACCCGGCGCCACGCACCCGCCCGGAATGCCCGGAGGCCTTTCCCCTGCGCGGCCGGCCGGGCTGCTTCGCAGCAGCCCGACAAGGTGCGGGCAGGGCCGCGGGAGACGCCTCCCGCGACCCCGGAGGACCCTCTCCTCTCGCGCCGCTCGCGCCCTGCTGCCCCGTCCTCACCGCCGCTCGCCGCTTCTTCCTCCTTGCCCGAGCGGGCTCGGCCGGCGGGGCTCGTCACACCCCGCGCCGGCGTCCCCCCTTCCCGCGCACTGCCGCCCGCGCTCTGACCGGGGGCGCCCCTCTTGGCCCCGAGGGCCGTGCCCCAAAACCTCCCCGGCAGCGGACCGCCGTCGGGCGAGGCGGGGCCGGTCCCCGGAGAAGGGCGCCGGCCGGCGGCGGGCGCCAGCGGAGGCGAGAAGCGGGGTGACGGCGGGGACGCGGCGGCCCCAGCCGTCCGGGCAACGCGCGCGCGCGCGTAGGAGAGAAGCGACGGAGTCGGCGGTAGCGAAGGCGGGCCAGCGCCCGGCGAGCGAGAG
>NW_027439424.1:15000-25000 GCF_964188355.1 Buteo buteo
ACCCGGTACAGCGCTGCAGACCTTTCCACCGAGCCCTCCTGCAACCAGGCAAGCCGGGGCAGGCCGGACACCACAGGCCGCCCACGCGTGGCTCATGCCGGCAGAAACAGGACGAGGCGCTGCGGCCTCTCACCTGTGCCATCATCGGGCCCTCGGGGGCTGGGGGGAAGCTGCGGCACGCACGAGAACCCCCAGCCGTCTGCATCCGGCTGCCAGCCACCGGGACCGGCTGCCGCTTGCACTCTGCCCAATTCGTGCATGGGCTCCAGCTTAAGGCCGGAGAAAACGCGATGAGGTGCCGCCACCTCTAAACCCGGTACAGCGCTGCAGACCTTTCCACCGAGCCCTCCTGCAACCAGGCAAGCCGGGGCAGGCCGGACACCACAGGCCGCCCACGCGTGGCTCATGCCGGCAAAAACAGGACGAGGCGCTGCGGCCTCTCACCTGTGCCATCATCGGGCCCTCGGGGGCTGGGGGGAAGCTGCGGCACGCACGAGAACCCCCAGCCGTCTGCATCCGGCTGCCAGCCACCGGGACCGGCTGCCGCTCTGCCCGCTCCAGCTTAAGGCCAGAGTCAAAGGACGAGGTGCCGCCACCTCGCCCGCCCATCACCAGGCCCTCAGGAGGCGGCGGCAGCCGCGGCGGGCTGGATGCTCACGGGCAGCTGCCCTCGCATATACCAGCGCTCCACCTTTGCCATCATCGGGCCCTCCGGGGCCGGGGGAAAGCCGAGGCAGGCTCGGCTCCACCCGGTCTTCCAGCGTTCGAGTGCCGGTGGCCGCCGCCGGCCACCGGGCTATGCCCTGCGGAATCCACCTTTGCACCTCTCGCACCACTCGGGTCAACAGCCACCGCCAGCCTGCCAGACCCTCGCAGGCGCCCGGCTGGCTTACTTGGAAAACACCGGGAGAGACCAACCGGCCGAACAGACAGAAAACGAGCCGAACCACCAGGCAAAACCACCACCACAACGGCCGCCCAGCGCTCCACTTCGCCGGCTGAGCCGTAAGCCTTGCAGCCGCTCACTAGCGCTGCTCCGTGCACGAGTCACCACTACCTCCTATAGTACGGGAGATCACGTCCCCGCCCCCGGCCGGCTCCAAGAGTGCCGTCCCTGCCCACCGGGGAGACCCGCCAATGACACCGACTTTTACGATGACGTAACTGGAGGCAGCGAAAAACAGCGACCCCTTGGCCAGCTCCGAGAAAGTGGCGGGGCTATCAGGTCTACCTCCCCGCCCCCGAAATGCGGCTAAGTCCCGCCGGAGCCGGGTAGACCTGGCGGCTCTTTTCACCGGCCGCTGCGGCAGCGACACCCCGCGTCCTCCGGGCGCCGCCGGCGGCCGCGCCGGCCTCCGGAGCCGGGTAGACCTGGCGGCCGCCCGCGGAGCCGGGTAGACCTGGCGGCTCTTTTCACCGGCCGCTGCGGCAGCGACACCCCGCGTCCTCCGGGCGCCGCCGGCGGCCGCGCCGGCCTCCGGAGCCGGGTAGACCTGGCGGCCGCCCGCGGAGCCGGGTAGACCTGGCGGCTCTTTTCACCGGCCGCTGCGGCAGCGACACCCCGCGTCCTCCGGGCGCCGCCGGCGGCCGCGCCGGCCTCCGGAGCCGGGTAGACCTGGCGGCCGCCCGCGGAGCCGGGTAGACCTGGCAGCCCTTTTCACCGGCCGCTGCGGCAGCGACACCCCGCGTCCTCCGGGCGCCGCCGGCGGCCGCGCCGGCCTCCGGAGCCGGGTAGACCTGGCGGCCGCCCGCGGAGCCGGGTAGACCTGGCGGCCCTTTTCACCGGCCGCTGCGGCAGCGACACCCCGCGTCCTCCGGGCGCCGCCGGCGGCCGCGCCGGCCTCCGGAGCCGGGTAGACCTGGCGGCCGCCCGCGGAGCCGGGTAGACCTGGCGGCCCTTTTCACCGGCCGCTGCGGCAGCGACACCCCGCGTCCTCCGGGCGCCGCCGGCGGCCGCGCCGGCCTCCGGAGCCGGGTAGACCTGGCGGCCGCCCGCGGAGCCGGGTAGACCTGGCGGCCCTTTTCACCGGCCGCTGCGGCAGCGACACCCCGCGTCCTCCGGGCGCCGCCGGCGGCCGCGCCGGCCTCCGGAGCCGGGTAGACCTGGCGGCCGCCCGCGGAGCCGGGTAGACCTGGCAGCCGTTCGGTGCCCCTTGGGCGGGGGGGGGCGGGGGGGGCAGGTGCGCCTGTTTTTGGTTCGTTTTTTTCGGTTTTTTTTTTTTTTTCTTTCTTTTGAGATTTTAGCAAATCTGATTAAAAGGGCCACCCTCTCCCGGTTCTCCCGGACGGCATTTCTTTCCCCCTCCCCTTCCCGAGTTTGAACCACTTCTACACCAAGGGAGCACGTTTAAACGTACTGTCTGATGCAAGAGTTATTTCACCTTTATTGATTCCGGCGGGAAATATTAATACAATATTAACGACAACCAGTTTTCAAAATAATTTTTGTTTCCTGACACACACACACCCCCCCCCCACCCTCGTCGTTCTCATGCACGTGCACGCACCTATTCCGAGCCGGTGGCTGCCAGGCACTTGCCAGCTTCACCACACCAGCCAGCCCCTCTGCTCCGCTGCTGCCCCCCCCCCCCCCAACCATATTCTGTCGGCGGGGTCCGGGCAGAGGTGGCAGCCCCCGGCACAAACTGCCCGGCTCCCCGGCGCGAGTTCGCTGTTCACTGGGTGCCTTCAGGACTGGTAGCCCCTTGCCAGGTTCAGGTTCGGGTCCCGGCGCTGCTGGGTGCTCGCCGACTTTTGGTTTTGGTTTTTGCGGTCTTGGGCTTTTTTTGGGGGGTTGTTTTTAATTTTTCTCCCCCCCCCCGCCTGGTTTTTTTTGGTGTTTTTTTGACGTTTTCCTTTTTTTTCATAAAATAAATACTTTAAAATACATATCTGCGATCCTGCAGGCACTGCCACCCCCCCCCCCCCGGTGACACACGCGCGCTCAGAGGCGCGCGCACACACACACACACACACACACACAGAACGCGACGCAGGCACACACAGCTACACGCACCCCTGCACCGGTGTGCTCCCCCTCCCTCCCCGCGCTGCAGTCCCGGACCTGCAGGCCAGTAGGTGCAGCCCCCCCCCCCCCCCCCTCCCCCGGCCCCACCCGATCACAGACTTTCCGGCGCCCTGGAGACGGGGGGTTGGGGGGCGGGTGGCTGGGTGGGGTGGTCTGCAGCCCGGCAACGGGGCCCCCGGAAACTGTGGTGTTTCCCGCCACGGCAACGGTCTGCTGCTCAGTCGCGGCGGCAGCAGCGGCGGGGAAAGGAGGCTAGAAAAGAGGGGGGGCGAGAGCGGCTGGCGAGCAGGCGGGGAGCCTGGCGCAGAGGTAGGCTGGCGAGGGGGGACGGTGTGTCTTTTCGGAGAAGGCTTCTGTTTGGATCGGTTGGAGTTTTATTTTTTTTACTTCTCTCCCCCGTCCCCGTCCCCGTCCCCGTCCCCCCCCCCCCCGGTCGTTTAGTTTTCCCCCCGCGGCGGGGGCGGGCAGGAGTGGAGCAGGGCGAGAGCGGCTGGCGAGCAGGCGGGGAGCCTGGCGCAGAGGCAGGCTGGCGAGGGGGGACGGTGTGTCTTTTCGGAGAAGGCTTCTGTTTGGATCGGTTGGAGTTTTATTTTTTTTACTTCTCTCCCCCGTCCCCGTCCCCGTCCCCGTCCCCCCCCCCCCCGGTCGTTTAGTTTTCCCCCCGCGGCGGGGGCGGGCAGGAATGGAGCAGGGCGAGAGCGGCTGGCGAGCAGGCGGGGAGCCTGGCGCAGAGGCAGGCTGGCGAGGGGGGACGGTGTGTCTTTTCGGAGAAGGCTTCTGTTTGGATCGGTTGGAGTTTTATTTTTTTTACTTCTCTCCCCCGTCCCCGTCCCCGTCCCCGTCCCCCCCCCCCCCGGTCGTTTAGTTTTCCCCCCGCGGCGGGGGCGGGCGGGAGTGGAGCAGGGCGAGAGCGGCTGGCGAGCAGGCGGGGAGCCTGGCGCAGAGGCAGGCTGGCGAGGGGGGACGGTGTGTCTTTTCGGAGAAGGCTTCTGTTTGGATCGGTTGGAGTTTTATTTTTTTTACTTCTCTCCCCCGTCCCCGTCCCCGTCCCACCCCCCCGGTCCTTTAGTTTTCCCCCCGCGGCGGGGGCGGGCGGGAGTGGAGCAGGGCGAGTGCGTGGCTGGCTGAGAAAGAAAGGCGGGAGCGGGGCCACGGGTGCGGCAGGATAGGGACTCGGCAGCTGGGGTTTAGAGACGGCAGGGCACCGGGGGGGCTCCCCTCTCCCGCCCGGGCACGGAGCCGGCAGGGACGCCGCAGGGTCCTAAAGTCTCCCGCCTTCCACCACCGGGGGCGGCAAGCCTGGTGGCGGAAGGGGGGAGCAGGGGCAGCCAGGCTCGGCGCGAACTGCGTGGCGGGAGGGCGGGGGGGCGGTGTGTGTGTGCGTGCAGCGGCGGGCCCGGGGTGACGGGGGTGGGGGGTGTCGGCCCGGGGCCCTGTTTCGGGCGGGGGGGGGGGGGGGGGGGGGGGCTGCGCGCGTGTGCGTTTTGAGCGCACGACTGTGAGCGGGGCAGCGGGTGGAGGGTTTGGGCTGGGGGGGGCCGGTTGCGGGGGGGGGGTGCGCACGTGTGTAGCCCCGTGCGAGTGGGTGCGGTGGCGGGCGGGAGGTGTTTGGGGCGGGGACTCGAATGGGGGGGGGCAGTGCGTGCGTGCGCGTGCGTGTGTCTAAGGGCGGGTGAGCGGCTGCAGCAGCAGGCGGTGGGCGTTCGGGCCGGGGGCCTGTTTTGGCGGGGTGCGGGCGCGCACGCAGGTGGAAATGAGAAAGATTTGTAACGGTGTCGCTAACGCCGCTTTCTCTGTTACAGCCCGGGTGGTCGGCCGCTTCGACGTCCGGCCTGCGCCCGTGCCTGCCTACGGGCGATGCGCTCGGCTCCCGGTCGGACCCGTCCCTGGCAAAGCAGCAGCCGCGTGCCTCGGCCTGGGCAGAGACCTGGGGCTCCAGGGCCCCAGCCAGGGCTGCCGGAGAGGCGCGCCGCGCTTCCGACAGAGGGGCATCAGCGGCTCCGTCGCCGGCGGGATGCGTTCGAGCGGTGAGGAAGGTCCCAGCGGCCTTAGGCGGTGGCGGGGGGCGCGCTCCTTCGGCGACGGGAGCGGGGGGGAAACGGCCCCGGGGTGGGCCGGTCAGCCGGCACGGCGGCCACGCGAGCTCGTCGTCTCCGAGGATGCTCGGCTAAGTCGGCCTCGGCCACAGGGACCGCTTGTCAGGCAGCCGACTGGCTTTCTTCAGAGGCCTGCGAGACCGCCGTCCCTCGGAGGCCAATGAACAGTTAATGCGCGATAACGCAGGGGCCGGAGAACGCTAACGTTAACCAAGAGCGTCGCAAGGTCCTAAAGGAGTGCCGCAATCAAACTTTAGGAGTCGGTAATTTATAATACTGGTGACTACTAATCGAGTCACATTCAATCCGTGACGATCCGCTGGTAGGTACGTACGTACGTACGTATTCCTTCTCCGGCTATTAACGAAGGGACGCACACCTAGCGTGCGTGAACGAATGAGTTTTGTTATTTAAGGAACTGCCAGAAAGCGTATTACCGCGTAGCGCTAAATCAGTCGGTAGGTGACGCTCCATAAACGATACAATCCAGCATCGCTCGTCAACTGTTAATAACTTCAATCGATGACGATTCATAGCGTATCGATTCTTCTGTATTCGTTTAGGAGCGGATCCCACGCCAACGGTGCCACGCGGTACCCGGACGGCCACCGACTCGTACAGAGACGAGAGAGCAGCGTCGGCGCCTCTTCCCGAAGAAGTCGTTACCGATAAAGTACACCGACTGCGGGTAACGCTTTGCTCTCACGTTTTTGACGCGTGCCTGCCTGCCTGCCTGCCTGCGTGCGCGGTAAAAGACAAGCTGTCAGACACAATAAATTTTAAGAAAGTGGAATCGCGGAGCGGTCTTAATACACTAATCAGGACCGGCCCGTAGCGCGGCCAGGGAGTGCAGGCCGACCCTGCAGCGTGGCCAGGTTTACCCGGAGACACAGGTAAGGAGGCCAGGACTACCCCGGAGCATCAGGTAGGGATACCGGGCTGACCCCCAGAGGGTCAGGTAGGGTGGCCGGGCCTACCCCGGAGCGCCTGTAGGGACCGCAGGTGTACCCCGGAGCACCGGTAGGGGTACCGGCACTACCCCGGAGGATGAGGTAGGGGCGCCAGGCCTACCCCGGAGCGTCGGGTAGGGATACCGGGCTGACCCCAGAGGGTCAGGTAGGGTGGCCGGGCCTACCCCGGAGCACCTGTAGGGACCGCAGGTGTACCCCGGAGCACCGGCAGGGGTACCGGCACTACCCCGGAGGATGAGGTAGGGGCGCCAGGCCTACCCCGGAGCGTCGGGTAGGGATACCGGGCTGACCCCAGAGGGTCAGGTAGGGTGGCCGGGCCTACCCCGGAGCGCCTGTAGGGACAGCAGGTGTACCCCGGAGCACCGGTAGGGGTACCGGCACTACCCCGGAGGATGAGGAAGGGGCGCCAGGCCTACCCCGGAGCGTCGGGTAGGGATACCGGGCTGACCCCAGAGGGTCAGGTAGGGTGGCCGGGCCTACCCCGGAGCGCCTGTAGGGACCGCAGGTGTACCCCGGAGCACCGGTAGGGGTACCGGCACTACCCCGGTGGATGAGGTAGGGGCGCCAGGCCTACCCCGGAGCGTCGGGTAGGGATACCGGGCTGACCCCAGAGGGTCAGGTAGGGTGGCCGGGCCTACCCCGGAGCGCCTGTAGGGACCGCAGGTGTACCCCGGAGCACCGGCAGGGGTACCGGCACTACCCCGGAGGATGAGGTAGGGGCGCCAGGCCTACCCCGGAGCGTCGGGTAGGGATACCGGGCTGACCCCAGAGGGTCAGGTAGGGTGGCCGGGCCTACCCCGGAGCGCCTGTAGGGACCGCAGGTGTACCCCGGAGCACCGGTAGGGGTACCGGCAATACCCCGGTGGATGAGGTAGGGGCGCCAGGCCTACCCCGGAGCGTCGGGTAGGGATACCGGGCTGACCCCAGAGGGTCAGGTAGGGTGGCCGGGCCTACCCCGGAGCGCCTGTAGGGACCGCAGGTGTACCCCGGAGCACCGGCAGGGGTACCGGTACTACCCCGGAGGATGAGGTAGGGGCGCCAGGCCTACCCCGGAGCGTCGGGTAGGGACACCGGGCTGACCCCAGAGGGTCAGGTAGGGTGGCCGGGCCTACCCCGGAGCGCCTGTAGGGACCGCAGGTGTACCCCGGAGCACCGGTAGGGGTACCGGCACTACCCCGGAGCATGAGGTAGGGGCGCCAGGCCTACCCCGGAGCGTCGGGTAGGGATACCGGGCTGACCCCAGAGGGCCAGGTAGGGTGGCCGGGCCTACCCCGGAGCGCCTGTAGGGACCGCAGGTGTACCCCGGAGCACCGGCAGGGGTACCGGCACTACCCCGGAGGATGAGGTAGGGGCGCCAGGCCTACCCCGGAGCGTCGGGTAGGGATACCGGGCTGACCCCAGAGGGTCAGGTAGGGTGGCCGGGCCTACCCCGGAGCGCCTGTAGGGACCGCAGGTGTACCCCGCAGCACCGGTAGGGGTACCGGCACTACCCCGGAGGATGAGGTAGGGGCGCCAGGCCTACCCCGGAGCGTCGGGTAGGGATACCGGGCTGACCCCAGAGGGTCAGGTAGGGTGGCCGGGCCTACCCCGGAGCGCCTGTAGGGACCGCAGGTGTACCCCGGAGCACCGGCAGGGGTACCGGCACTACCCCGGAGGATGAGGTAGGGGCGCCAGGCCTACCCCGGAGCGTCGGGTAGGGATACCGGGCTGACCCCAGAGGGTCAGGTAGGGTGGCCGGGCCTACCCCGGAGCGCCTGTAGGGACCGCAGGTGTACCCCGGAGCACCGGTAGGGGTACCGGTACTACCCCGGAGGATGAGGAAGGGGCGCCAGGCCTACCCCGGAGCGTCGGGTAGGGACACCGGGCTGACCCCAGAGGGTCAGGTAGGGTGGCCGGGCCTACCCCGGAGCGCCTGTAGGGACAGCAGGGGTATCCCGGAGCACCGGCAGGGGTACCGGTACTACCCCGGAGGATGAGGTAGGGGCGCCAGGCCTACCCCGGAGCGTCGGGTAGGGATACCGGGCTGACCCCAGAGGGTCAGGTAGGGTGGCCGGGCCTACCCCGGAGCGCCTGTAGGGACCGCAGGTGTACCCCGGAGCACCGGTAGGGGTACCGGTACTACCCCGGAGGATGAGGAATGGGCGCCAGGCCTACCCCGGAGCGTCGGGTAGGGACACCGGGCTGACGCCAGAGGGTCAGGTAGGGTGGCCGGGCCTACCCCGGAGCGCCTGTAGGGACCGCAGGTGTACCCCGGAGCACCGGTAGGGGTACCGGTACTACCCCGGAGGATGAGGAAGGGGCGCCAGGCCTACCCCGGAGCGTCGGGTAGGGATACCGGGCTGACCCCAGAGGGTCAGGTAGGGTGGCCGGGCCTACCCCGGAGCGCCTGTAGGGACCGCAGGTGTACCCCGGAGCACCGGTAGGGGTACCGGTACTACCCCGGAGCATGAGGTAGGGGCGCCAGGCCTACCCCGGAGCGTCGGGTAGGGATACCGGGCTGACCCCAGAGGGTCAGGTAGGGTGGCCGGGCCTACCCCGGAGCGCCTGTAGGGACAGCAGGTGTACCCCGGAGCACCGGCAGGGGTACCGGTACTACCCCGGAGCATGAGGTAGGGGCGCCAGGCGTACCCCAGAGCGTCGGGTAGGGACACCGGGCTGACCCCAGAGGGTCAGGTAGGGTGGCCGGGCCTACCCCGGAGCGCCTGTAGGGACAGCAGGTGTATCCCGGAGCACCGGTAGGGGTACGGGTACTACCCCGGAGGATGAGGTAGGGGCGTCAGGCCTACCCCGGAGCGTCGGGTAGGGATACCGGGCTGACCCCAGAGGGTCAGGTAGGGTGGCCGGGCCTACCCTGGAGGGTCAGGATGGGGGGCCGGGATCCATCGCCGCGTGCCCGTAGGGACAGCAGGTAGAACTCCGGCACATCACAAAGGGTTCCGCCACGGGCCCAGAGTACTGGTGGGGGAACGGGTTCTATCCCGGAACGTCGCCTGGGGACACCGGGCGTAAGGCGGAGGGTCGGGTAGGAAGGCTGGGTCTAAACTCGCGCGCCCGTAGGGACAGCAGTTTTTCCCCCGGCGTACCGGGCGGGGGTACCGGTACTGCCCCAGAGTACTGACGGGGGTACACGGGTACTGCCCCAGAGTACCGGGCGGGGGTATACGGGTACTACCCCGGAGTACCGGGCGGGCTCACGGGTACTGCCCCGGAGTACCGGGCGGGGGTATACGGGTACTACCCCGGAGTACCGGGCGGGGGTATGCGGGTACTGCCCCGGAGGAACGGGTGGAGGTATATGGGTACTTCCCCGGAGTACCGGGCGGGGGTACCGGTACTGCCCCGGAGTACTGACGGGGGTACACGGGTACTACCCCGGGGTACCGGGCGGGGGTATACGGGTACTGCCCCGGAGTACCGTGCGGGGGTATACGGGTACTACCCCGGAGTACCGGGCGGGCTCACGGGTACTGCCCCGGAGTACCGGGCGGCGGTATACGGGTACTACCCCGGAGTACCGGGCGGGGGCAGGGGTACTGCCCCGGAGTACCGGGCGGGGGTACCGGTACTACACCAGAGCGCTGGGAAGCAACGCCAGGCCTACCCCGGAGCATCAGGTAGGGATACCGGGCCTACCCTGGAGGGTCAGGATGGGGGGCCGGGATCTAACACCGCGCGCCCGTAGGGACAGCAGGCGGAACACTGGCGCGTCACAAAGGGTTCCGCCACGGGCCCAGAGTACTGGTGGGGGAACGGGTTCTATCCCGGATCGTCGCCTAGGGAGACCGGGCCTAAGGAGGACGGTCGGGTAGGAAGGGTGGGTCTAAACCCGCGCGCCCGTAGGGACATCAGGTGTACCCCGGAGTACCCCGGAGTACCGGGCGGGGGCATACGGGGACTGCCCCGGA
>NW_027439424.1:37500-50000 GCF_964188355.1 Buteo buteo
CACGGCCGGCACCTGCGGGTACCCGGACCGAGGCCAGCACCGGCGCCTCGCGTGTTTCAGGACATCTGAGGGCTCGCGGGGCCACGCGGCCGTCACACAGCCCGGTTCAGTAAAGAAGCCCGAGGAACCCCGCTGAGCAGGGGAGGACGACACTGCCGCCATCGCGGCCCCCTTCGCTCGGGGGGGGTGCAGGACACCACTTCGCATGCAACGGGAAGCGAATTGGAAAGGAGACCACCCTGCCTGAACACCGGACACTGCCGTGACTCCCTATTACGGGGAGCACAGAAGAGCCGGCCCGCCGAGGGCCCTCTCCGACGCGACCCGAAAGGCCTCATCGATCAGTAAGGGAAGGGAAAGGAGGAAGGAGCGGAGGCCCCACGGCCACGAGTCCTGGGACAGCGACGGCCACTCGCACCCATCGCCAGCCGGGGGCGGACGGCAGGTGCGGGGGCTCTGCGTGCGAGTGAGAGGGCAACGTCTGCGGAGAGGTGCAACGCCGGCCTGAACACCGGCAGAGC
Organism: Buteo buteo; assembly: GCF_964188355.1. NCBI lineage: Eukaryota > Metazoa > Chordata > Aves > Accipitriformes > Accipitridae > Buteo > Buteo buteo. Next base: position 38,022 of record NW_027439424.1, read on the forward strand.
CGGCCCGCCGGGAAGCCCCTCCGACGCGCCCTAAACGCCTCATCGATCAGTAAGGGAAGGGAACGGAGGAAGGAGCGGAGGCCCCACGGCCACGAGTCCTGGGACAGCGACGGCCACTCGCACCCATCGCCAACCGGGGGCGGACGGCAGGTGCGGGGGCTCTGCGTGCGAGTGAGAGGGCAACGTCTGCGGAGAGGTGCAACGCCGGCCTGAACACCGGCAGAGCCGGCCCGCCGGGAAGCCCCTCCGACGCGCCCTAAACGCCTCATCGATCAGTAAGGGAAGGGAACGGAGGAAGGAGCGGAGGCCCCACGGCCACGAGTCCTGGGACAGCGACGGCCACTCGCACCCATCGCCAACCGGGGGCGGACGGCAGGTGCGGGGGCTCTGCGTGCGAGTGAGAGGGCAACGTCTGCGGAGAGGTGCAACGCCGGCCTGAACACCGGCAGAGCCGGCCCGCCGGGAAGCCCCTCCGACGCGCCCTAAACGCCTCATCGATCAGTAAGGGAAGGGAACGGAGGAAGGAGCGGAGGCCCCACGGCCACGAGTCCTGGGACAGCGACGGCCACTCGCACCCGTCGCCAACCGGGGGCGGACGGCAGGTGCGGGGGCTCTGCGTGCGAGTGAGGGCAACGCCTGCGAGAGGTGCTCCAACGGCCTGAACACCGGCAGAGCCGGCCCGCCGTGGAGGCTCTCCGACGCACCCGAGGACGCCTCAGCGGGCGCTGCCTGTGGGTCTGGATCAGTCAAATCGTGGAGCGGGAGGTGCCACGGGCCACCCGGCTCCAGACAACGATTCCCTTGAGGAAGGTAACGGGACCGGGGGATGGCCACAGCAGGCTCAACTGCCCCAGCTCCTCCAGCGTTCAAGTGCCGGCAACCGCCACCGGCTGCCGGTCTTTGCCCGCCCCACAGGCAACCGCTTGCCGTCGGGGAAAAAAAAGGCACCTGGACCCATGCCGCGCACGGGTGTTCGGGGCCTGGGGGAATGCCACAGAAGCGAGACAACCCCAGCCGCCTGCGTTCGACTTGCCAGCCACCAGGTACAGCCGCACTTTTCTTCCCGCTTCGCGGGCTCCAGCTTAAGGCCGGAGAAAACGCGATGAGGTGCCGCCACCTCTAACCCGGTACAGCGCTGCAGACCTTTCCACCGAGCCCTCCTGCAACCAGGCAAGCCGGGGCAGGCCGGACACCACAGGCCGCCCACGCGTGGCTCATGCCGGCAGAAACAGGACGAGGCGCTGCGGCCTCTCACCTGTGCCATCATCGGGCCCTTGGGGGCTGGGGGGAAGCTGCGGCACGCACGAGAACCCCCAGCCGTCTGCATCCGGCTGCCAGCCACCGGGACCGGCTGCCGCTTGCACTCTGCCCAATTCGTGCATGGGCTCCAGCTTAAGGCCGGAGAAAACGCGATGAGGTGCCGCCACCTCTAACCCGGTACAGCGCTGCAGACCTTTCCACCGAGCCCTCCTGCAACCAGGCAAGCCGGGGCAGGCCGGACACCACAGGCCGCCCACGCGTGGCTCATGCCGGCAGAAACAGGACGAGGCGCTGCGGCCTCTCACCTGTGCCATCATCGGGCCCTCGGGGGCTGGGGGGAAGCTGCGGCACGCACGAGAACCCCCAGCCGTCTGCATCCGGCTGCCAGCCACCGGGACCGGCTGCCGCTTGCACTCTGCCCAATTCGTGCATGGGCTCCAGCTTAAGGCCGGAGAAAACGCGATGAGGTGCCGCCACCTCTAAACCCGGTACAGCGCTGCAGACCTTTCCACCGAGCCCTCCTGCAACCAGGCAAGCCGGGGCAGGCCGGACACCACAGGCCGCCCACGCGTGGCTCATGCCGGCAAAAACAGGACGAGGCGCTGCGGCCTCTCACCTGTGCCATCATCGGGCCCTCGGGGGCTGGGGGGAAGCTGCGGCACGCACGAGAACCCCCAGCCGTCTGCATCCGGCTGCCAGCCACCGGGACCGGCTGCCGCTCTGCCCGCTCCAGCTTAAGGCCAGAGTCAAAGGACGAGGTGCCGCCACCTCGCCCGCCCATCACCAGGCCCTCAGGAGGCGGCAGCAGCCGCGGCGGGCTGGATGCTCACGGGCAGCTGCCCTCGCATATACCAGCGCTCCACCTTTGCCATCATCGGGCCCTCCGGGGCCGGGGGAAAGCCGAGGCAGGCTCGGCTCCACCCGGTCTTCCAGCGTTCGAGTGCCGGTGGCCGCCGCCGGCCACCGGGCTATGCCCTGCGGAATCCACCTTTGCACCTCTCGCACCACTCGGGTCAACAGCCACCGCCAGCCTGCCAGACCCTCGCAGGCGCCCGGCTGGCTTACTTGGAAAACACCGGGAGAGACCAACCGGCCGAACAGACAGAAAACGAGCCGAACCACCAGGCAAAACCACCACCACAACGGCCGCCCAGCGCTCCACTTCGCCGGCTGAGCCGTAAGCCTTGCAGCCGCTCACTAGCGCTGCTCCGTGCACGAGTCACCACTACCTCCTATAGTACGGGAGATCACGTCCCCGCCCCCGGCCGGCTCCAAGAGTGCCGTCCCTGCCCACCGGGGAGACCCGCCAATGACACCGACTTTTACGATGACGTAACTGGAGGCAGCGAAAAACAGCGACCCCTTGGCCAGCTCCGAGAAAGTGGCGGGGCTATCAGGTCTACCTCCCCGCCCCCGAAATGCGGCTAAGTCCCGCCGGAGCCGGGTAGACCTGGCGGCTCTTTTCACCGGCCGCTGCGGCAGCGACACCCCGCGTCCTCCGGGCGCCGCCGGCGGCCGCGCCGGCCTCCGGAGCCGGGTAGACCTGGCGGCCGCCCGCGGAGCCGGGTAGACCTGGCGGCTCTTTTCACCGGCCGCTGCGGCAGCGACACCCCGCGTCCTCCGGGCGCCGCCGGCGGCCGCGCCGGCCTCCGGAGCCGGGTAGACCTGGCGGCCGCCCGCGGAGCCGGGTAGACCTGGCGGCTCTTTTCACCGGCCGCTGCGGCAGCGACACCCCGCGTCCTCCGGGCGCCGCCGGCGGCCGCGCCGGCCTCCGGAGCCGGGTAGACCTGGCGGCCGCCCGCGGAGCCGGGTAGACCTGGCAGCCCTTTTCACCGGCCGCTGCGGCAGCGACACCCCGCGTCCTCCGGGCGCCGCCGGCGGCCGCGCCGGCCTCCGGAGCCGGGTAGACCTGGCGGCCGCCCGCGGAGCCGGGTAGACCTGGCGGCCCTTTTCACCGGCCGCTGCGGCAGCGACACCCCGCGTCCTCCGGGCGCCGCCGGCGGCCGCGCCGGCCTCCGGAGCCGGGTAGACCTGGCGGCCGCCCGCGGAGCCGGGTAGACCTGGCGGCCCTTTTCACCGGCCGCTGCGGCAGCGACACCCCGCGTCCTCCGGGCGCCGCCGGCGGCCGCGCCGGCCTCCGGAGCCGGGTAGACCTGGCGGCCGCCCGCGGAGCCGGGTAGACCTGGCGGCCCTTTTCACCGGCCGCTGCGGCAGCGACACCCCGCGTCCTCCGGGCGCCGCCGGCGGCCGCGCCGGCCTCCGGAGCCGGGTAGACCTGGCGGCCGCCCGCGGAGCCGGGTAGACCTGGCAGCCGTTCGGTGCCCCTTGGGCGGGGGGGGGCGGGGGGGGCAGGTGCGCCTGTTTTTGGTTCGTTTTTTTCGGTTTTTTTTTTTTTTTCTTTCTTTTGAGATTTTAGCAAATCTGATTAAAAGGGCCACCCTCTCCCGGTTCTCCCGGACGGCATTTCTTTCCCCCTCCCCTTCCCGAGTTTGAACCACTTCTACACCAAGGGAGCACGTTTAAACGTACTGTCTGATGCAAGAGTTATTTCACCTTTATTGATTCCGGCGGGAAATATTAATACAATATTAACGACAACCAGTTTTCAAAATAATTTTTGTTTCCTGACACACACACACCCCCCCCCCACCCTCGTCGTTCTCATGCACGTGCACGCACCTATTCCGAGCCGGTGGCTGCCAGGCACTTGCCAGCTTCACCACACCAGCCAGCCCCTCTGCTCCGCTGCTGCCCCCCCCCCCCCCAACCATATTCTGTCGGCGGGGTCCGGGCAGAGGTGGCAGCCCCCGGCACAAACTGCCCGGCTCCCCGGCGCGAGTTCGCTGTTCACTGGGTGCCTTCAGGACTGGTAGCCCCTTGCCAGGTTCAGGTTCGGGTCCCGGCGCTGCTGGGTGCTCGCCGACTTTTGGTTTTGGTTTTTGCGGTCTTGGGCTTTTTTTGGGGGGTTGTTTTTAATTTTTCTCCCCCCCCCCGCCTGGTTTTTTTTGGTGTTTTTTTGACGTTTTCCTTTTTTTTCATAAAATAAATACTTTAAAATACATATCTGCGATCCTGCAGGCACTGCCACCCCCCCCCCCCCGGTGACACACGCGCGCTCAGAGGCGCGCGCACACACACACACACACACACACACAGAACGCGACGCAGGCACACACAGCTACACGCACCCCTGCACCGGTGTGCTCCCCCTCCCTCCCCGCGCTGCAGTCCCGGACCTGCAGGCCAGTAGGTGCAGCCCCCCCCCCCCCCCCCTCCCCCGGCCCCACCCGATCACAGACTTTCCGGCGCCCTGGAGACGGGGGGTTGGGGGGCGGGTGGCTGGGTGGGGTGGTCTGCAGCCCGGCAACGGGGCCCCCGGAAACTGTGGTGTTTCCCGCCACGGCAACGGTCTGCTGCTCAGTCGCGGCGGCAGCAGCGGCGGGGAAAGGAGGCTAGAAAAGAGGGGGGGCGAGAGCGGCTGGCGAGCAGGCGGGGAGCCTGGCGCAGAGGTAGGCTGGCGAGGGGGGACGGTGTGTCTTTTCGGAGAAGGCTTCTGTTTGGATCGGTTGGAGTTTTATTTTTTTTACTTCTCTCCCCCGTCCCCGTCCCCGTCCCCGTCCCCCCCCCCCCCGGTCGTTTAGTTTTCCCCCCGCGGCGGGGGCGGGCAGGAGTGGAGCAGGGCGAGAGCGGCTGGCGAGCAGGCGGGGAGCCTGGCGCAGAGGCAGGCTGGCGAGGGGGGACGGTGTGTCTTTTCGGAGAAGGCTTCTGTTTGGATCGGTTGGAGTTTTATTTTTTTTACTTCTCTCCCCCGTCCCCGTCCCCGTCCCCGTCCCCCCCCCCCCCGGTCGTTTAGTTTTCCCCCCGCGGCGGGGGCGGGCAGGAATGGAGCAGGGCGAGAGCGGCTGGCGAGCAGGCGGGGAGCCTGGCGCAGAGGCAGGCTGGCGAGGGGGGACGGTGTGTCTTTTCGGAGAAGGCTTCTGTTTGGATCGGTTGGAGTTTTATTTTTTTTACTTCTCTCCCCCGTCCCCGTCCCCGTCCCCGTCCCCCCCCCCCCCGGTCGTTTAGTTTTCCCCCCGCGGCGGGGGCGGGCGGGAGTGGAGCAGGGCGAGAGCGGCTGGCGAGCAGGCGGGGAGCCTGGCGCAGAGGCAGGCTGGCGAGGGGGGACGGTGTGTCTTTTCGGAGAAGGCTTCTGTTTGGATCGGTTGGAGTTTTATTTTTTTTACTTCTCTCCCCCGTCCCCGTCCCCGTCCCACCCCCCCGGTCCTTTAGTTTTCCCCCCGCGGCGGGGGCGGGCGGGAGTGGAGCAGGGCGAGTGCGTGGCTGGCTGAGAAAGAAAGGCGGGAGCGGGGCCACGGGTGCGGCAGGATAGGGACTCGGCAGCTGGGGTTTAGAGACGGCAGGGCACCGGGGGGGCTCCCCTCTCCCGCCCGGGCACGGAGCCGGCAGGGACGCCGCAGGGTCCTAAAGTCTCCCGCCTTCCACCACCGGGGGCGGCAAGCCTGGTGGCGGAAGGGGGGAGCAGGGGCAGCCAGGCTCGGCGCGAACTGCGTGGCGGGAGGGCGGGGGGGCGGTGTGTGTGTGCGTGCAGCGGCGGGCCCGGGGTGACGGGGGTGGGGGGTGTCGGCCCGGGGCCCTGTTTCGGGCGGGGGGGGGGGGGGGGGGGGGGGCTGCGCGCGTGTGCGTTTTGAGCGCACGACTGTGAGCGGGGCAGCGGGTGGAGGGTTTGGGCTGGGGGGGGCCGGTTGCGGGGGGGGGGTGCGCACGTGTGTAGCCCCGTGCGAGTGGGTGCGGTGGCGGGCGGGAGGTGTTTGGGGCGGGGACTCGAATGGGGGGGGGCAGTGCGTGCGTGCGCGTGCGTGTGTCTAAGGGCGGGTGAGCGGCTGCAGCAGCAGGCGGTGGGCGTTCGGGCCGGGGGCCTGTTTTGGCGGGGTGCGGGCGCGCACGCAGGTGGAAATGAGAAAGATTTGTAACGGTGTCGCTAACGCCGCTTTCTCTGTTACAGCCCGGGTGGTCGGCCGCTTCGACGTCCGGCCTGCGCCCGTGCCTGCCTACGGGCGATGCGCTCGGCTCCCGGTCGGACCCGTCCCTGGCAAAGCAGCAGCCGCGTGCCTCGGCCTGGGCAGAGACCTGGGGCTCCAGGGCCCCAGCCAGGGCTGCCGGAGAGGCGCGCCGCGCTTCCGACAGAGGGGCATCAGCGGCTCCGTCGCCGGCGGGATGCGTTCGAGCGGTGAGGAAGGTCCCAGCGGCCTTAGGCGGTGGCGGGGGGCGCGCTCCTTCGGCGACGGGAGCGGGGGGGAAACGGCCCCGGGGTGGGCCGGTCAGCCGGCACGGCGGCCACGCGAGCTCGTCGTCTCCGAGGATGCTCGGCTAAGTCGGCCTCGGCCACAGGGACCGCTTGTCAGGCAGCCGACTGGCTTTCTTCAGAGGCCTGCGAGACCGCCGTCCCTCGGAGGCCAATGAACAGTTAATGCGCGATAACGCAGGGGCCGGAGAACGCTAACGTTAACCAAGAGCGTCGCAAGGTCCTAAAGGAGTGCCGCAATCAAACTTTAGGAGTCGGTAATTTATAATACTGGTGACTACTAATCGAGTCACATTCAATCCGTGACGATCCGCTGGTAGGTACGTACGTACGTACGTATTCCTTCTCCGGCTATTAACGAAGGGACGCACACCTAGCGTGCGTGAACGAATGAGTTTTGTTATTTAAGGAACTGCCAGAAAGCGTATTACCGCGTAGCGCTAAATCAGTCGGTAGGTGACGCTCCATAAACGATACAATCCAGCATCGCTCGTCAACTGTTAATAACTTCAATCGATGACGATTCATAGCGTATCGATTCTTCTGTATTCGTTTAGGAGCGGATCCCACGCCAACGGTGCCACGCGGTACCCGGACGGCCACCGACTCGTACAGAGACGAGAGAGCAGCGTCGGCGCCTCTTCCCGAAGAAGTCGTTACCGATAAAGTACACCGACTGCGGGTAACGCTTTGCTCTCACGTTTTTGACGCGTGCCTGCCTGCCTGCCTGCCTGCGTGCGCGGTAAAAGACAAGCTGTCAGACACAATAAATTTTAAGAAAGTGGAATCGCGGAGCGGTCTTAATACACTAATCAGGACCGGCCCGTAGCGCGGCCAGGGAGTGCAGGCCGACCCTGCAGCGTGGCCAGGTTTACCCGGAGACACAGGTAAGGAGGCCAGGACTACCCCGGAGCATCAGGTAGGGATACCGGGCTGACCCCCAGAGGGTCAGGTAGGGTGGCCGGGCCTACCCCGGAGCGCCTGTAGGGACCGCAGGTGTACCCCGGAGCACCGGTAGGGGTACCGGCACTACCCCGGAGGATGAGGTAGGGGCGCCAGGCCTACCCCGGAGCGTCGGGTAGGGATACCGGGCTGACCCCAGAGGGTCAGGTAGGGTGGCCGGGCCTACCCCGGAGCACCTGTAGGGACCGCAGGTGTACCCCGGAGCACCGGCAGGGGTACCGGCACTACCCCGGAGGATGAGGTAGGGGCGCCAGGCCTACCCCGGAGCGTCGGGTAGGGATACCGGGCTGACCCCAGAGGGTCAGGTAGGGTGGCCGGGCCTACCCCGGAGCACCTGTAGGGACCGCAGGTGTACCCCGGAGCACCGGCAGGGGTACCGGCACTACCCCGGAGGATGAGGTAGGGGCGCCAGGCCTACCCCGGAGCGTCGGGTAGGGATACCGGGCTGACCCCAGAGGGTCAGGTAGGGTGGCCGGGCCTACCCCGGAGCGCCTGTAGGGACAGCAGGTGTACCCCGGAGCACCGGTAGGGGTACCGGCACTACCCCGGAGGATGAGGAAGGGGCGCCAGGCCTACCCCGGAGCGTCGGGTAGGGATACCGGGCTGACCCCAGAGGGTCAGGTAGGGTGGCCGGGCCTACCCCGGAGCGCCTGTAGGGACCGCAGGTGTACCCCGGAGCACCGGTAGGGGTACCGGCACTACCCCGGTGGATGAGGTAGGGGCGCCAGGCCTACCCCGGAGCGTCGGGTAGGGATACCGGGCTGACCCCAGAGGGTCAGGTAGGGTGGCCGGGCCTACCCCGGAGCGCCTGTAGGGACCGCAGGTGTACCCCGGAGCACCGGCAGGGGTACCGGCACTACCCCGGAGGATGAGGTAGGGGCGCCAGGCCTACCCCGGAGCGTCGGGTAGGGATACCGGGCTGACCCCAGAGGGTCAGGTAGGGTGGCCGGGCCTACCCCGGAGCGCCTGTAGGGACCGCAGGTGTACCCCGGAGCACCGGTAGGGGTACCGGCAATACCCCGGTGGATGAGGTAGGGGCGCCAGGCCTACCCCGGAGCGTCGGGTAGGGATACCGGGCTGACCCCAGAGGGTCAGGTAGGGTGGCCGGGCCTACCCCGGAGCGCCTGTAGGGACCGCAGGTGTACCCCGGAGCACCGGCAGGGGTACCGGTACTACCCCGGAGGATGAGGTAGGGGCGCCAGGCCTACCCCGGAGCGTCGGGTAGGGACACCGGGCTGACCCCAGAGGGTCAGGTAGGGTGGCCGGGCCTACCCCGGAGCGCCTGTAGGGACCGCAGGTGTACCCCGGAGCACCGGTAGGGGTACCGGCACTACCCCGGAGCATGAGGTAGGGGCGCCAGGCCTACCCCGGAGCGTCGGGTAGGGATACCGGGCTGACCCCAGAGGGCCAGGTAGGGTGGCCGGGCCTACCCCGGAGCGCCTGTAGGGACCGCAGGTGTACCCCGGAGCACCGGCAGGGGTACCGGCACTACCCCGGAGGATGAGGTAGGGGCGCCAGGCCTACCCCGGAGCGTCGGGTAGGGATACCGGGCTGACCCCAGAGGGTCAGGTAGGGTGGCCGGGCCTACCCCGGAGCGCCTGTAGGGACCGCAGGTGTACCCCGCAGCACCGGTAGGGGTACCGGCACTACCCCGGAGGATGAGGTAGGGGCGCCAGGCCTACCCCGGAGCGTCGGGTAGGGATACCGGGCTGACCCCAGAGGGTCAGGTAGGGTGGCCGGGCCTACCCCGGAGCGCCTGTAGGGACCGCAGGTGTACCCCGGAGCACCGGCAGGGGTACCGGCACTACCCCGGAGGATGAGGTAGGGGCGCCAGGCCTACCCCGGAGCGTCGGGTAGGGATACCGGGCTGACCCCAGAGGGTCAGGTAGGGTGGCCGGGCCTACCCCGGAGCGCCTGTAGGGACCGCAGGTGTACCCCGGAGCACCGGTAGGGGTACCGGTACTACCCCGGAGGATGAGGAAGGGGCGCCAGGCCTACCCCGGAGCGTCGGGTAGGGACACCGGGCTGACCCCAGAGGGTCAGGTAGGGTGGCCGGGCCTACCCCGGAGCGCCTGTAGGGACAGCAGGGGTATCCCGGAGCACCGGCAGGGGTACCGGTACTACCCCGGAGGATGAGGTAGGGGCGCCAGGCCTACCCCGGAGCGTCGGGTAGGGATACCGGGCTGACCCCAGAGGGTCAGGTAGGGTGGCCGGGCCTACCCCGGAGCGCCTGTAGGGACCGCAGGTGTACCCCGGAGCACCGGTAGGGGTACCGGTACTACCCCGGAGGATGAGGAATGGGCGCCAGGCCTACCCCGGAGCGTCGGGTAGGGACACCGGGCTGACGCCAGAGGGTCAGGTAGGGTGGCCGGGCCTACCCCGGAGCGCCTGTAGGGACCGCAGGTGTACCCCGGAGCACCGGTAGGGGTACCGGTACTACCCCGGAGGATGAGGAAGGGGCGCCAGGCCTACCCCGGAGCGTCGGGTAGGGATACCGGGCTGACCCCAGAGGGTCAGGTAGGGTGGCCGGGCCTACCCCGGAGCGCCTGTAGGGACCGCAGGTGTACCCCGGAGCACCGGTAGGGGTACCGGTACTACCCCGGAGCATGAGGTAGGGGCGCCAGGCCTACCCCGGAGCGTCGGGTAGGGATACCGGGCTGACCCCAGAGGGTCAGGTAGGGTGGCCGGGCCTACCCCGGAGCGCCTGTAGGGACAGCAGGTGTACCCCGGAGCACCGGCAGGGGTACCGGTACTACCCCGGAGCATGAGGTAGGGGCGCCAGGCGTACCCCAGAGCGTCGGGTAGGGACACCGGGCTGACCCCAGAGGGTCAGGTAGGGTGGCCGGGCCTACCCCGGAGCGCCTGTAGGGACAGCAGGTGTATCCCGGAGCACCGGTAGGGGTACGGGTACTACCCCGGAGGATGAGGTAGGGGCGTCAGGCCTACCCCGGAGCGTCGGGTAGGGATACCGGGCTGACCCCAGAGGGTCAGGTAGGGTGGCCGGGCCTACCCTGGAGGGTCAGGATGGGGGGCCGGGATCCATCGCCGCGTGCCCGTAGGGACAGCAGGTAGAACTCCGGCACATCACAAAGGGTTCCGCCACGGGCCCAGAGTACTGGTGGGGGAACGGGTTCTATCCCGGAACGTCGCCTGGGGACACCGGGCGTAAGGCGGAGGGTCGGGTAGGAAGGCTGGGTCTAAACTCGCGCGCCCGTAGGGACAGCAGTTTTTCCCCCGGCGTACCGGGCGGGGGTACCGGTACTGCCCCAGAGTACTGACGGGGGTACACGGGTACTGCCCCAGAGTACCGGGCGGGGGTATACGGGTACTACCCCGGAGTACCGGGCGGGCTCACGGGTACTGCCCCGGAGTACCGGGCGGGGGTATACGGGTACTACCCCGGAGTACCGGGCGGGGGTATGCGGGTACTGCCCCGGAGGAACGGGTGGAGGTATATGGGTACTTCCCCGGAGTACCGGGCGGGGGTACCGGTACTGCCCCGGAGTACTGACGGGGGTACACGGGTACTACCCCGGGGTACCGGGCGGGGGTATACGGGTACTGCCCCGGAGTACCGTGCGGGGGTATACGGGTACTACCCCGGAGTACCGGGCGGGCTCACGGGTACTGCCCCGGAGTACCGGGCGGCGGTATACGGGTACTACCCCGGAGTACCGGGCGGGGGCAGGGGTACTGCCCCGGAGTACCGGGCGGGGGTACCGGTACTACACCAGAGCGCTGGGAAGCAACGCCAGGCCTACCCCGGAGCATCAGGTAGGGATACCGGGCCTACCCTGGAGGGTCAGGATGGGGGGCCGGGATCTAACACCGCGCGCCCGTAGGGACAGCAGGCGGAACACTGGCGCGTCACAAAGGGTTCCGCCACGGGCCCAGAGTACTGGTGGGGGAACGGGTTCTATCCCGGATCGTCGCCTAGGGAGACCGGGCCTAAGGAGGACGGTCGGGTAGGAAGGGTGGGTCTAAACCCGCGCGCCCGTAGGGACATCAGGTGTACCCCGGAGTACCCCGGAGTACCGGGCGGGGGCATACGGGGACTGCCCCGGAGTACCGGGCGGGGGTATGCGGGTACTACGAAGGAGTACAGGTGGGGGTTACGGGTAGTACCCCGGAGTACCGGGCGGGGGCATACGGGTACTGCCCCGGAGTACCGGGCGGGGGTATACGGGTACTACCAAGGAGTACAGGCGGGGGTTACGGGTACTACCAAGGAGTACCGGGCGGGGGTACCGGTACTGCCCCGGAGTACCGGGCGGGGGGTATGCGGGTACTGCCCCGGAGTACCGGGTGGAGATATATGGGTACTTCCCCGGAGTACCGGGCGGGGGTTACGGGTACTACCAAGGAGTACAGGTGGGGGTTACGGGTAGTACCCCGGAGTACCGGGCGGGGGTACCGGTACTGCCCCGGAGTACCGGGCGGGGGCATAGGGGTGC
>NW_027439424.1:62500-75000 GCF_964188355.1 Buteo buteo
CCCAGCGCTGCTCACGGCCGGCACCTGCGGGTACCCGGACCGAGGCCAGCACCGGCGCCTCGCGTGTTTCAGGACATCTGAGGGCTCGCGGGGCCACGCGGCCGTCACACAGCCCGGTTCAGTAAAGAAGCCCGAGGAACCCCGCTGAGCAGGGGAGGACGACACTGCCGCCATCGCGGCCCCCTTCGCTCGGGGGGGGTGCAGGACACCACTTCGCATGCAACGGGAAGCGAATTGGAAAGGAGACCACCCTGCCTGAACACCGGACACTGCCGTGACTCCCTATTACGGGGAGCACAGAAGAGCCGGCCCGCCGAGGGCCCTCTCCGACGCGACCCGAAAGGCCTCATCGATCAGTAAGGGAAGGGAAAGGAGGAAGGAGCGGAGGCCCCACGGCCACGAGTCCTGGGACAGCGACGGCCACTCGCACCCATCGCCAGCCGGGGGCGGACGGCAGGTGCGGGGGCTCTGCGTGCGAGTGAGAGGGCAACGTCTGCGGAGAGGTGCAACGCCGGCCTGAACACCGGCAGAGCCGGCCCGCCGGGAAGCCCCTCCGACGCGCCCTAAACGCCTCATCGATCAGTAAGGGAAGGGAACGGAGGAAGGAGCGGAGGCCCCACGGCCACGAGTCCTGGGACAGCGACGGCCACTCGCACCCATCGCCAACCGGGGGCGGACGGCAGGTGCGGGGGCTCTGCGTGCGAGTGAGAGGGCAACGTCTGCGGAGAGGTGCAACGCCGGCCTGAACACCGGCAGAGCCGGCCCGCCGGGAAGCCCCTCCGACGCGCCCTAAACGCCTCATCGATCAGTAAGGGAAGGGAACGGAGGAAGGAGCGGAGGCCCCACGGCCACGAGTCCTGGGACAGCGACGGCCACTCGCACCCATCGCCAACCGGGGGCGGACGGCAGGTGCGGGGGCTCTGCGTGCGAGTGAGAGGGCAACGTCTGCGGAGAGGTGCAACGCCGGCCTGAACACCGGCAGAGCCGGCCCGCCGGGAAGCCCCTCCGACGCGCCCTAAACGCCTCATCGATCAGTAAGGGAAGGGAACGGAGGAAGGAGCGGAGGCCCCACGGCCACGAGTCCTGGGACAGCGACGGCCACTCGCACCCGTCGCCAACCGGGGGCGGACGGCAGGTGCGGGGGCTCTGCGTGCGAGTGAGGGCAACGCCTGCGAGAGGTGCTCCAACGGCCTGAACACCGGCAGAGCCGGCCCGCCGTGGAGGCTCTCCGACGCACCCGAGGACGCCTCAGCGGGCGCTGCCTGTGGGTCTGGATCAGTCAAATCGTGGAGCGGGAGGTGCCACGGGCCACCCGGCTCCAGACAACGATTCCCTTGAGGAAGGTAACGGGACCGGGGGATGGCCACAGCAGGCTCAACTGCCCCAGCTCCTCCAGCGTTCAAGTGCCGGCAACCGCCACCGGCTGCCGGTCTTTGCCCGCCCCACAGGCAACCGCTTGCCGTCGGGGAAAAAAAAGGCACCTGGACCCATGCCGCGCACGGGTGTTCGGGGCCTGGGGGAATGCCACAGAAGCGAGACAACCCCAGCCGCCTGCGTTCGACTTGCCAGCCACCAGGTACAGCCGCACTTTTCTTCCCGCTTCGCGGGCTCCAGCTTAAGGCCGGAGAAAACGCGATGAGGTGCCGCCACCTCTAACCCGGTACAGCGCTGCAGACCTTTCCACCGAGCCCTCCTGCAACCAGGCAAGCCGGGGCAGGCCGGACACCACAGGCCGCCCACGCGTGGCTCATGCCGGCAGAAACAGGACGAGGCGCTGCGGCCTCTCACCTGTGCCATCATCGGGCCCTTGGGGGCTGGGGGGAAGCTGCGGCACGCACGAGAACCCCCAGCCGTCTGCATCCGGCTGCCAGCCACCGGGACCGGCTGCCGCTTGCACTCTGCCCAATTCGTGCATGGGCTCCAGCTTAAGGCCGGAGAAAACGCGATGAGGTGCCGCCACCTCTAACCCGGTACAGCGCTGCAGACCTTTCCACCGAGCCCTCCTGCAACCAGGCAAGCCGGGGCAGGCCGGACACCACAGGCCGCCCACGCGTGGCTCATGCCGGCAGAAACAGGACGAGGCGCTGCGGCCTCTCACCTGTGCCATCATCGGGCCCTCGGGGGCTGGGGGGAAGCTGCGGCACGCACGAGAACCCCCAGCCGTCTGCATCCGGCTGCCAGCCACCGGGACCGGCTGCCGCTTGCACTCTGCCCAATTCGTGCATGGGCTCCAGCTTAAGGCCGGAGAAAACGCGATGAGGTGCCGCCACCTCTAAACCCGGTACAGCGCTGCAGACCTTTCCACCGAGCCCTCCTGCAACCAGGCAAGCCGGGGCAGGCCGGACACCACAGGCCGCCCACGCGTGGCTCATGCCGGCAAAAACAGGACGAGGCGCTGCGGCCTCTCACCTGTGCCATCATCGGGCCCTCGGGGGCTGGGGGGAAGCTGCGGCACGCACGAGAACCCCCAGCCGTCTGCATCCGGCTGCCAGCCACCGGGACCGGCTGCCGCTCTGCCCGCTCCAGCTTAAGGCCAGAGTCAAAGGACGAGGTGCCGCCACCTCGCCCGCCCATCACCAGGCCCTCAGGAGGCGGCGGCAGCCGCGGCGGGCTGGATGCTCACGGGCAGCTGCCCTCGCATATACCAGCGCTCCACCTTTGCCATCATCGGGCCCTCCGGGGCCGGGGGAAAGCCGAGGCAGGCTCGGCTCCACCCGGTCTTCCAGCGTTCGAGTGCCGGTGGCCGCCGCCGGCCACCGGGCTATGCCCTGCGGAATCCACCTTTGCACCTCTCGCACCACTCGGGTCAACAGCCACCGCCAGCCTGCCAGACCCTCGCAGGCGCCCGGCTGGCTTACTTGGAAAACACCGGGAGAGACCAACCGGCCGAACAGACAGAAAACGAGCCGAACCACCAGGCAAAACCACCACCACAACGGCCGCCCAGCGCTCCACTTCGCCGGCTGAGCCGTAAGCCTTGCAGCCGCTCACTAGCGCTGCTCCGTGCACGAGTCACCACTACCTCCTATAGTACGGGAGATCACGTCCCCGCCCCCGGCCGGCTCCAAGAGTGCCGTCCCTGCCCACCGGGGAGACCCGCCAATGACACCGACTTTTACGATGACGTAACTGGAGGCAGCGAAAAACAGCGACCCCTTGGCCAGCTCCGAGAAAGTGGCGGGGCTATCAGGTCTACCTCCCCGCCCCCGAAATGCGGCTAAGTCCCGCCGGAGCCGGGTAGACCTGGCGGCTCTTTTCACCGGCCGCTG
Organism: Buteo buteo; assembly: GCF_964188355.1. Taxonomy (NCBI): domain Eukaryota; kingdom Metazoa; phylum Chordata; class Aves; order Accipitriformes; family Accipitridae; genus Buteo; species Buteo buteo. Next base: position 65,770 of record NW_027439424.1, read on the forward strand.
CGGCAGCGACACCCCGCGTCCTCCGGGCGCCGCCGGCGGCCGCGCCGGCCTCCGGAGCCGGGTAGACCTGGCGGCCGCCCGCGGAGCCGGGTAGACCTGGCGGCTCTTTTCACCGGCCGCTGCGGCAGCGACACCCCGCGTCCTCCGGGCGCCGCCGGCGGCCGCGCCGGCCTCCGGAGCCGGGTAGACCTGGCGGCCGCCCGCGGAGCCGGGTAGACCTGGCGGCTCTTTTCACCGGCCGCTGCGGCAGCGACACCCCGCGTCCTCCGGGCGCCGCCGGCGGCCGCGCCGGCCTCCGGAGCCGGGTAGACCTGGCGGCCGCCCGCGGAGCCGGGTAGACCTGGCGGCCCTTTTCACCGGCCGCTGCGGCAGCGACACCCCGCGTCCTCCGGGCGCCGCCGGCGGCCGCGCCGGCCTCCGGAGCCGGGTAGACCTGGCGGCCGCCCGCGGAGCCGGGTAGACCTGGCGGCCCTTTTCACCGGCCGCTGCGGCAGCGACACCCCGCGTCCTCCGGGCGCCGCCGGCGGCCGCGCCGGCCTCCGGAGCCGGGTAGACCTGGCGGCCGCCCGCGGAGCCGGGTAGACCTGGCGGCCCTTTTCACCGGCCGCTGCGGCAGCGACACCCCGCGTCCTCCGGGCGCCGCCGGCGGCCGCGCCGGCCTCCGGAGCCGGGTAGACCTGGCGGCCGCCCGCGGAGCCGGGTAGACCTGGCAGCCGTTCGGTGCCCCTTGGGCGGGGGGGGGCGGGGGGGGCAGGTGCGCCTGTTTTTGGTTCGTTTTTTTCGGTTTTTTTTTTTTTTTCTTTCTTTTGAGATTTTAGCAAATCTGATTAAAAGGGCCACCCTCTCCCGGTTCTCCCGGACGGCATTTCTTTCCCCCTCCCCTTCCCGAGTTTGAACCACTTCTACACCAAGGGAGCACGTTTAAACGTACTGTCTGATGCAAGAGTTATTTCACCTTTATTGATTCCGGCGGGAAATATTAATACAATATTAACGACAACCAGTTTTCAAAATAATTTTTGTTTCCTGACACACACACACCCCCCCCCCACCCTCGTCGTTCTCATGCACGTGCACGCACCTATTCCGAGCCGGTGGCTGCCAGGCACTTGCCAGCTTCACCACACCAGCCAGCCCCTCTGCTCCGCTGCTGCCCCCCCCCCCCCCAACCATATTCTGTCGGCGGGGTCCGGGCAGAGGTGGCAGCCCCCGGCACAAACTGCCCGGCTCCCCGGCGCGAGTTCGCTGTTCACTGGGTGCCTTCAGGACTGGTAGCCCCTTGCCAGGTTCAGGTTCGGGTCCCGGCGCTGCTGGGTGCTCGCCGACTTTTGGTTTTGGTTTTTGCGGTCTTGGGCTTTTTTTGGGGGGTTGTTTTTAATTTTTCTCCCCCCCCCCGCCTGGTTTTTTTTGGTGTTTTTTTGACGTTTTCCTTTTTTTTCATAAAATAAATACTTTAAAATACATATCTGCGATCCTGCAGGCACTGCCACCCCCCCCCCCCCGGTGACACACGCGCGCTCAGAGGCGCGCGCACACACACACACACACACACACACAGAACGCGACGCAGGCACACACAGCTACACGCACCCCTGCACCGGTGTGCTCCCCCTCCCTCCCCGCGCTGCAGTCCCGGACCTGCAGGCCAGTAGGTGCAGCCCCCCCCCCCCCCCCCTCCCCCGGCCCCACCCGATCACAGACTTTCCGGCGCCCTGGAGACGGGGGGTTGGGGGGCGGGTGGCTGGGTGGGGTGGTCTGCAGCCCGGCAACGGGGCCCCCGGAAACTGTGGTGTTTCCCGCCACGGCAACGGTCTGCTGCTCAGTCGCGGCGGCAGCAGCGGCGGGGAAAGGAGGCTAGAAAAGAGGGGGGGCGAGAGCGGCTGGCGAGCAGGCGGGGAGCCTGGCGCAGAGGTAGGCTGGCGAGGGGGGACGGTGTGTCTTTTCGGAGAAGGCTTCTGTTTGGATCGGTTGGAGTTTTATTTTTTTTACTTCTCTCCCCCGTCCCCGTCCCCGTCCCCGTCCCCCCCCCCCCCGGTCGTTTAGTTTTCCCCCCGCGGCGGGGGCGGGCAGGAGTGGAGCAGGGCGAGAGCGGCTGGCGAGCAGGCGGGGAGCCTGGCGCAGAGGCAGGCTGGCGAGGGGGGACGGTGTGTCTTTTCGGAGAAGGCTTCTGTTTGGATCGGTTGGAGTTTTATTTTTTTTACTTCTCTCCCCCGTCCCCGTCCCCGTCCCCGTCCCCCCCCCCCCCGGTCGTTTAGTTTTCCCCCCGCGGCGGGGGCGGGCAGGAATGGAGCAGGGCGAGAGCGGCTGGCGAGCAGGCGGGGAGCCTGGCGCAGAGGCAGGCTGGCGAGGGGGGACGGTGTGTCTTTTCGGAGAAGGCTTCTGTTTGGATCGGTTGGAGTTTTATTTTTTTTACTTCTCTCCCCCGTCCCCGTCCCCGTCCCCGTCCCCCCCCCCCCCGGTCGTTTAGTTTTCCCCCCGCGGCGGGGGCGGGCGGGAGTGGAGCAGGGCGAGAGCGGCTGGCGAGCAGGCGGGGAGCCTGGCGCAGAGGCAGGCTGGCGAGGGGGGACGGTGTGTCTTTTCGGAGAAGGCTTCTGTTTGGATCGGTTGGAGTTTTATTTTTTTTACTTCTCTCCCCCGTCCCCGTCCCCGTCCCACCCCCCCGGTCCTTTAGTTTTCCCCCCGCGGCGGGGGCGGGCGGGAGTGGAGCAGGGCGAGTGCGTGGCTGGCTGAGAAAGAAAGGCGGGAGCGGGGCCACGGGTGCGGCAGGATAGGGACTCGGCAGCTGGGGTTTAGAGACGGCAGGGCACCGGGGGGGCTCCCCTCTCCCGCCCGGGCACGGAGCCGGCAGGGACGCCGCAGGGTCCTAAAGTCTCCCGCCTTCCACCACCGGGGGCGGCAAGCCTGGTGGCGGAAGGGGGGAGCAGGGGCAGCCAGGCTCGGCGCGAACTGCGTGGCGGGAGGGCGGGGGGGCGGTGTGTGTGTGCGTGCAGCGGCGGGCCCGGGGTGACGGGGGTGGGGGGTGTCGGCCCGGGGCCCTGTTTCGGGCGGGGGGGGGGGGGGGGGGGGGGGCTGCGCGCGTGTGCGTTTTGAGCGCACGACTGTGAGCGGGGCAGCGGGTGGAGGGTTTGGGCTGGGGGGGGCCGGTTGCGGGGGGGGGGTGCGCACGTGTGTAGCCCCGTGCGAGTGGGTGCGGTGGCGGGCGGGAGGTGTTTGGGGCGGGGACTCGAATGGGGGGGGGCAGTGCGTGCGTGCGCGTGCGTGTGTCTAAGGGCGGGTGAGCGGCTGCAGCAGCAGGCGGTGGGCGTTCGGGCCGGGGGCCTGTTTTGGCGGGGTGCGGGCGCGCACGCAGGTGGAAATGAGAAAGATTTGTAACGGTGTCGCTAACGCCGCTTTCTCTGTTACAGCCCGGGTGGTCGGCCGCTTCGACGTCCGGCCTGCGCCCGTGCCTGCCTACGGGCGATGCGCTCGGCTCCCGGTCGGACCCGTCCCTGGCAAAGCAGCAGCCGCGTGCCTCGGCCTGGGCAGAGACCTGGGGCTCCAGGGCCCCAGCCAGGGCTGCCGGAGAGGCGCGCCGCGCTTCCGACAGAGGGGCATCAGCGGCTCCGTCGCCGGCGGGATGCGTTCGAGCGGTGAGGAAGGTCCCAGCGGCCTTAGGCGGTGGCGGGGGGCGCGCTCCTTCGGCGACGGGAGCGGGGGGGAAACGGCCCCGGGGTGGGCCGGTCAGCCGGCACGGCGGCCACGCGAGCTCGTCGTCTCCGAGGATGCTCGGCTAAGTCGGCCTCGGCCACAGGGACCGCTTGTCAGGCAGCCGACTGGCTTTCTTCAGAGGCCTGCGAGACCGCCGTCCCTCGGAGGCCAATGAACAGTTAATGCGCGATAACGCAGGGGCCGGAGAACGCTAACGTTAACCAAGAGCGTCGCAAGGTCCTAAAGGAGTGCCGCAATCAAACTTTAGGAGTCGGTAATTTATAATACTGGTGACTACTAATCGAGTCACATTCAATCCGTGACGATCCGCTGGTAGGTACGTACGTACGTACGTATTCCTTCTCCGGCTATTAACGAAGGGACGCACACCTAGCGTGCGTGAACGAATGAGTTTTGTTATTTAAGGAACTGCCAGAAAGCGTATTACCGCGTAGCGCTAAATCAGTCGGTAGGTGACGCTCCATAAACGATACAATCCAGCATCGCTCGTCAACTGTTAATAACTTCAATCGATGACGATTCATAGCGTATCGATTCTTCTGTATTCGTTTAGGAGCGGATCCCACGCCAACGGTGCCACGCGGTACCCGGACGGCCACCGACTCGTACAGAGACGAGAGAGCAGCGTCGGCGCCTCTTCCCGAAGAAGTCGTTACCGATAAAGTACACCGACTGCGGGTAACGCTTTGCTCTCACGTTTTTGACGCGTGCCTGCCTGCCTGCCTGCCTGCGTGCGCGGTAAAAGACAAGCTGTCAGACACAATAAATTTTAAGAAAGTGGAATCGCGGAGCGGTCTTAATACACTAATCAGGACCGGCCCGTAGCGCGGCCAGGGAGTGCAGGCCGACCCTGCAGCGTGGCCAGGTTTACCCGGAGACACAGGTAAGGAGGCCAGGACTACCCCGGAGCATCAGGTAGGGATACCGGGCTGACCCCCAGAGGGTCAGGTAGGGTGGCCGGGCCTACCCCGGAGCGCCTGTAGGGACCGCAGGTGTACCCCGGAGCACCGGTAGGGGTACCGGCACTACCCCGGAGGATGAGGTAGGGGCGCCAGGCCTACCCCGGAGCGTCGGGTAGGGATACCGGGCTGACCCCAGAGGGTCAGGTAGGGTGGCCGGGCCTACCCCGGAGCACCTGTAGGGACCGCAGGTGTACCCCGGAGCACCGGCAGGGGTACCGGCACTACCCCGGAGGATGAGGTAGGGGCGCCAGGCCTACCCCGGAGCGTCGGGTAGGGATACCGGGCTGACCCCAGAGGGTCAGGTAGGGTGGCCGGGCCTACCCCGGAGCGCCTGTAGGGACAGCAGGTGTACCCCGGAGCACCGGTAGGGGTACCGGCACTACCCCGGAGGATGAGGAAGGGGCGCCAGGCCTACCCCGGAGCGTCGGGTAGGGATACCGGGCTGACCCCAGAGGGTCAGGTAGGGTGGCCGGGCCTACCCCGGAGCGCCTGTAGGGACCGCAGGTGTACCCCGGAGCACCGGTAGGGGTACCGGCACTACCCCGGTGGATGAGGTAGGGGCGCCAGGCCTACCCCGGAGCGTCGGGTAGGGATACCGGGCTGACCCCAGAGGGTCAGGTAGGGTGGCCGGGCCTACCCCGGAGCGCCTGTAGGGACCGCAGGTGTACCCCGGAGCACCGGCAGGGGTACCGGCACTACCCCGGAGGATGAGGTAGGGGCGCCAGGCCTACCCCGGAGCGTCGGGTAGGGATACCGGGCTGACCCCAGAGGGTCAGGTAGGGTGGCCGGGCCTACCCCGGAGCGCCTGTAGGGACCGCAGGTGTACCCCGGAGCACCGGTAGGGGTACCGGCAATACCCCGGTGGATGAGGTAGGGGCGCCAGGCCTACCCCGGAGCGTCGGGTAGGGATACCGGGCTGACCCCAGAGGGTCAGGTAGGGTGGCCGGGCCTACCCCGGAGCGCCTGTAGGGACCGCAGGTGTACCCCGGAGCACCGGCAGGGGTACCGGTACTACCCCGGAGGATGAGGTAGGGGCGCCAGGCCTACCCCGGAGCGTCGGGTAGGGACACCGGGCTGACCCCAGAGGGTCAGGTAGGGTGGCCGGGCCTACCCCGGAGCGCCTGTAGGGACCGCAGGTGTACCCCGGAGCACCGGTAGGGGTACCGGCACTACCCCGGAGCATGAGGTAGGGGCGCCAGGCCTACCCCGGAGCGTCGGGTAGGGATACCGGGCTGACCCCAGAGGGCCAGGTAGGGTGGCCGGGCCTACCCCGGAGCGCCTGTAGGGACCGCAGGTGTACCCCGGAGCACCGGCAGGGGTACCGGCACTACCCCGGAGGATGAGGTAGGGGCGCCAGGCCTACCCCGGAGCGTCGGGTAGGGATACCGGGCTGACCCCAGAGGGTCAGGTAGGGTGGCCGGGCCTACCCCGGAGCGCCTGTAGGGACCGCAGGTGTACCCCGCAGCACCGGTAGGGGTACCGGCACTACCCCGGAGGATGAGGTAGGGGCGCCAGGCCTACCCCGGAGCGTCGGGTAGGGATACCGGGCTGACCCCAGAGGGTCAGGTAGGGTGGCCGGGCCTACCCCGGAGCGCCTGTAGGGACCGCAGGTGTACCCCGGAGCACCGGCAGGGGTACCGGCACTACCCCGGAGGATGAGGTAGGGGCGCCAGGCCTACCCCGGAGCGTCGGGTAGGGATACCGGGCTGACCCCAGAGGGTCAGGTAGGGTGGCCGGGCCTACCCCGGAGCGCCTGTAGGGACCGCAGGTGTACCCCGGAGCACCGGTAGGGGTACCGGTACTACCCCGGAGGATGAGGAAGGGGCGCCAGGCCTACCCCGGAGCGTCGGGTAGGGACACCGGGCTGACCCCAGAGGGTCAGGTAGGGTGGCCGGGCCTACCCCGGAGCGCCTGTAGGGACAGCAGGGGTATCCCGGAGCACCGGCAGGGGTACCGGTACTACCCCGGAGGATGAGGTAGGGGCGCCAGGCCTACCCCGGAGCGTCGGGTAGGGATACCGGGCTGACCCCAGAGGGTCAGGTAGGGTGGCCGGGCCTACCCCGGAGCGCCTGTAGGGACCGCAGGTGTACCCCGGAGCACCGGTAGGGGTACCGGTACTACCCCGGAGGATGAGGAATGGGCGCCAGGCCTACCCCGGAGCGTCGGGTAGGGACACCGGGCTGACGCCAGAGGGTCAGGTAGGGTGGCCGGGCCTACCCCGGAGCGCCTGTAGGGACCGCAGGTGTACCCCGGAGCACCGGTAGGGGTACCGGTACTACCCCGGAGGATGAGGAAGGGGCGCCAGGCCTACCCCGGAGCGTCGGGTAGGGATACCGGGCTGACCCCAGAGGGTCAGGTAGGGTGGCCGGGCCTACCCCGGAGCGCCTGTAGGGACCGCAGGTGTACCCCGGAGCACCGGTAGGGGTACCGGTACTACCCCGGAGCATGAGGTAGGGGCGCCAGGCCTACCCCGGAGCGTCGGGTAGGGATACCGGGCTGACCCCAGAGGGTCAGGTAGGGTGGCCGGGCCTACCCCGGAGCGCCTGTAGGGACAGCAGGTGTACCCCGGAGCACCGGCAGGGGTACCGGTACTACCCCGGAGCATGAGGTAGGGGCGCCAGGCGTACCCCAGAGCGTCGGGTAGGGACACCGGGCTGACCCCAGAGGGTCAGGTAGGGTGGCCGGGCCTACCCCGGAGCGCCTGTAGGGACAGCAGGTGTATCCCGGAGCACCGGTAGGGGTACGGGTACTACCCCGGAGGATGAGGTAGGGGCGTCAGGCCTACCCCGGAGCGTCGGGTAGGGATACCGGGCTGACCCCAGAGGGTCAGGTAGGGTGGCCGGGCCTACCCTGGAGGGTCAGGATGGGGGGCCGGGATCCATCGCCGCGTGCCCGTAGGGACAGCAGGTAGAACTCCGGCACATCACAAAGGGTTCCGCCACGGGCCCAGAGTACTGGTGGGGGAACGGGTTCTATCCCGGAACGTCGCCTGGGGACACCGGGCGTAAGGCGGAGGGTCGGGTAGGAAGGCTGGGTCTAAACTCGCGCGCCCGTAGGGACAGCAGTTTTTCCCCCGGCGTACCGGGCGGGGGTACCGGTACTGCCCCAGAGTACTGACGGGGGTACACGGGTACTGCCCCAGAGTACCGGGCGGGGGTATACGGGTACTACCCCGGAGTACCGGGCGGGCTCACGGGTACTGCCCCGGAGTACCGGGCGGGGGTATACGGGTACTACCCCGGAGTACCGGGCGGGGGTATGCGGGTACTGCCCCGGAGGAACGGGTGGAGGTATATGGGTACTTCCCCGGAGTACCGGGCGGGGGTACCGGTACTGCCCCGGAGTACTGACGGGGGTACACGGGTACTACCCCGGGGTACCGGGCGGGGGTATACGGGTACTGCCCCGGAGTACCGTGCGGGGGTATACGGGTACTACCCCGGAGTACCGGGCGGGCTCACGGGTACTGCCCCGGAGTACCGGGCGGCGGTATACGGGTACTACCCCGGAGTACCGGGCGGGGGCAGGGGTACTGCCCCGGAGTACCGGGCGGGGGTACCGGTACTACACCAGAGCGCTGGGAAGCAACGCCAGGCCTACCCCGGAGCATCAGGTAGGGATACCGGGCCTACCCTGGAGGGTCAGGATGGGGGGCCGGGATCTAACACCGCGCGCCCGTAGGGACAGCAGGCGGAACACTGGCGCGTCACAAAGGGTTCCGCCACGGGCCCAGAGTACTGGTGGGGGAACGGGTTCTATCCCGGATCGTCGCCTAGGGAGACCGGGCCTAAGGAGGACGGTCGGGTAGGAAGGGTGGGTCTAAACCCGCGCGCCCGTAGGGACATCAGGTGTACCCCGGAGTACCCCGGAGTACCGGGCGGGGGCATACGGGGACTGCCCCGGAGTACCGGGCGGGGGTATGCGGGTACTACGAAGGAGTACAGGTGGGGGTTACGGGTAGTACCCCGGAGTACCGGGCGGGGGCATACGGGTACTGCCCCGGAGTACCGGGCGGGGGTATACGGGTACTACCAAGGAGTACAGGCGGGGGTTACGGGTACTACCAAGGAGTACCGGGCGGGGGTACCGGTACTGCCCCGGAGTACCGGGCGGGGGGTATGCGGGTACTGCCCCGGAGTACCGGGTGGAGATATATGGGTACTTCCCCGGAGTACCGGGCGGGGGTTACGGGTACTACCAAGGAGTACAGGTGGGGGTTACGGGTAGTACCCCGGAGTACCGGGCGGGGGTACCGGTACTGCCCCGGAGTACCGGGCGGGGGCATAGGGGTGCTGCCCCGGAGTACCGGGCGGGGGGCATACGGGTACTGCCCCGGAGTACCGGGCGGGGGGATACGGGTACTACCAAGGAGTACAGGTGGGGGTTACGGGTAGTACCCCGGAGTACCGGGCGGGGGCATACGGGTACTGCCCCGGAGTACCGGGCGGGGGTATGCGGGTACTGCCCCGGAGTACCGGGCGGGGGTATACGGGTACTGCCCCGGAGTACCGGGCGGGGGTATACGGGTACTACCAAGGAGTACAGGTGGGGGTTACGGGTA
>NW_027439425.1:0-84934 GCF_964188355.1 Buteo buteo
GGGGGAACAAAAAAAAAAAAAAAAAAAAAAAAAAGAAGGATACAGGGTCACGGTTTTGTTTTGTTGTTGTTTGTTCTTCGAGAGTGCAATATTGACTGGTGCCAGCCTGCAGAGCTCTTCTGCTGCCTGACCTCTCCTTCTCTTTCATGGCTGTAATTGTCGTTTGGATAATTGCAGAAGAGCAAGTAAGTTATTTGCCTCTGTGAATGTGCTGGTAATACCAGGAAGGCAAATGCTTGAACCGGTAGTGAATAACTGGGCTACGAGTAGAATTTCTGAAGGAAGAACAGCAGCAGCAACAGGAAGCAAATAGCAAGTGACCAAAAACTTGCGTGTGTCAAACACATCAAAGCTTTCTTGCCGAATGTTGTTTGGCAATATGTTCCAAGTGGCTTTTTTTGGTAAATGTAAATTTTCAGGAAGTTCAGGGCTGTGTGTGGCAAAACGTGTCCCTCTGCGTACGCGTCCTGCTACGGAAATAGCGTGGGTCAGTGGCAAGTCCAGCGGCCGGGCTGCTGTTCCCTGCTCTCGACGTTGCCGTGGTAGTGTTGCGGTATTTAGACCTTCAGGACAGGCTGAGGAATGGAAGGAGAATGCCCGTTTTCTGTAAGGGCTCAGAATGCCTACCCTTTTCTCTGCCTGCCGCTCCCCTGTGCGTGAGATGAAGCTGTTTTATTTTTCTCCCTTGTTCCTGGTCTCAATATTTCTGGAGCTGTTGCTGCTGTGGGTTTGCAATTGGTGTTACTGCGTTTTTGTAGCGTTGTGGCGATGGGTCGTTTCTACTGTGGCGAAGCGTCGAGATACGGTTTTCGGTTTAAAGCGTCAGAAACTACGTTCACCGGAACCGGTAACTCGCGGCGTAGGGGAAACCGATCTGGCGCGTGCAGCTGTGCTCGCAGGGGTGCTCGGTGGCTCCTCATCAAAACGGCAGGGTGCGTGCGTGGACATCCGTAGGGTTGCGCTCTGGGTCCGAGAGCGTTAACGTATTTTTGCTGTTGGAAGATGGAATGGAGCGTGTGCCTGTTAAATCTCAGGGCGGTCAAAAGCTAGGAGGGACCCTGAGCGGGTTTGGTGGCACAACTGCGGTTTTAAAAGATCTTGCCCGGTTGGAGCAACGGCCTGGAAAAAAGGATTCTTTTTTTGCAACGAGGCAGTTCACAAGGACAGATGTGTTGCTGTGCTCCTTAGCAAAAATACTCAACTTGGGACGTATAGGGTGATGAAGCCTCGGCTATACTAAGGCTTGAGAAAATGTAGGTAGGTCTCTATGTCTGTCACCTGCGTGTATCTAGGAAAGTGAGTTCTAGTGAAAGTAAAGTTGCCAGTGAGTCAAAACAGAAAGGGGGAAAAAAAAAGAAAAGGCACAGTTGTCTGAAAAATGCAAAAGCTCTAGTGGCCCGTGTCAACAACCGTACCGAAGATGACGCAAAAATAGTTTTTCCTCCGCTCAGTCGTACTGTCTTCACAAACCTTCACAAAAAAAAAAAAAAAAGGCAGCTTTGGATTCCTACCCAGCTTTGTGCTAATGGTTTTTTTTCTTCTCTCAGCTGGATGTCAGCTGGCACCGTTTTGCCGTGGTTGCCCTTTCTTCTGCCGTGACGGTACGAGACAGATGGAAAGATTCCGTAGTGGCCTGCAAGTACAAGGTACGCCTACGATGTGTGTCTGCGTTTTTCCAAAGGTACTTGCGGTACGGACTTTAACGTTGAGAGTGTGCCAGCTCTCCTTCTACTTTTTTTTACATGAAATATTTTAACAGAAATACTAAAAATAAGTTCTGTTCTGGAGCATGTTACACCTATACAAAGTTTACTTCCCTCAGTTTATTTTCTCTTCCTGAAAGCATAATCTTCTGTTGCTGTGTGCTTGCTAGTAAATGATACTGTGAAACTAATTTTGTACTAAAAGAGGGAAGAAACTGTTCGTAAGAGTTCAGCTGTTCAGAAGAAACAGACTTTGTTTTCATGATAAAACCTTTATGCTTTTACAGTCAATGATTTCTTTTTTTTTTTTAAATATCTTATAGTAGTACTCAAAAACGTTACGGAGATAATTAGCATCTGTACTAAAAGCAGTCAAGGTCAAAGAAGAGACGCGGGCAAAACAGGACAAATGGGCGTCGCATCTGTGTGTTTGCCAGGCTTTGCCAGGCTTTCCCAGGAAGCATTAGTAGCCTTGTAACTAGTGACAGTGATTCCTGAGGTGGTTTTGATGAGTTACTGCTTCAGTAATGTATTTTTTCCTTTAACCTACAGTGTGTAATTTTGACTTCAGTTGGAAAGAGATTTTCCAAAATGGAAGTCTTTCTCTCTCAAAGAAATTTTGTTTTAGGAACTTCCCATCAGAGTGGATCTTCAGAGGTGATTGACTTGACAGTAGAAGTCATCAGTAACGAGACTTTTCACTCTCTTTAAAAAAAGAGGGAAAAAAAAAAAAAAGGTCAATTTCCTTCCAAAGACCCAAGCACAGCCCATCTTCCTAAAGTTGATGGCATCGCTGGTCTTTGGTTTCTCAGTTGTAACAGTCGAGATAACATGAAAATGTGTTGCTCTGCATGCTTCAGTACTGCCAAAAGCATTAGGAAACCCACCAGTCCTTTTTGGTAGTCTGAGGTATTGCAGCAGTGGGGATTTTACAAATTGACTTGCATTGTTTAAACTGTAACTGCCAAATAGCTGTAGTATATGATTTGTTAGGTGTATGTAAGCAGTTAGGTATTTGTCTAAACATTTAAAAAGAGAGGCAACTGAATGTTATGGGTTTTTTTCCTGATGTTTTGACGGAGTGCTCTGAAGTACTTTCCTTCTGTCTGGCTTTCAATGGTGCGTTTCCCTGGCAGTTCAGTAGCACCTCTCTTGGGCAGCTCAGCTGGCCAGGTGTCCCTCCGCGTTATGCAACACGCACAAAAACCCCTAGTCCCATTAAAACCGTGTACTTTGGAGAGAGATAATTTAATGGTATGAATTCAGAGCTGTGCAAGTTAAGGTAATGGAAAAGGAAAATCAAATACTTTTATAGTATAAGTATTTTTATTGGATGTATATAAACATGGGCACACCTTTTTAGTGTAAAGTGAATGATTGAGATTTATTCTTTATTTTTCATTTTGCTCTTTGAAGTTTTCCACTTCGCTTTCAGCTTTATTCACCAAACAAGCAAGATGCAAAGCAGCAGCAGGAGCAGCAGCGCAAGGGCTGCAGCTGTTGCGGTGGATCCGTAAGCGTAGATTCTGATTGTGTACGACCTCGTCCCGCAGCCTCCCAGGGTTATCTCCCTGCAGCAGTGCTGTAAGGAAGGGAGGAGACGTTTTCCAACACCGGCGAGAGTGTTTACTTGTATGCTAAGAAGGTGTTCAAAATGGTATCAATTAGCCTAAGTGCTGATTTTAAGTGCTCAAATCGCTCTTAAGTTGTAAAGGAGGTGGTGTATTTCAAGCTGACCTGTTTACCTGGAATCCTCCTTTAGCTCAGCGACTCTTCTTGTGCACCCCCAGCCTCTGCTGGCAGGGCGGTATGAGAAGCTGGAAGGTCCCTGACTTAGTCTAAACGCTGCTTAGCAACAGCTACAGCATCGGGGTGTTGTCAACATTGTTCTCATTCTAAATCCAAAATGGCCCTGTACCAGCTAGTCAGAAGAAAATGAACTTTATTCCAGCCGAAACCAGGACAACCCCAAACCCCCTGATTCTGGGTCTGCAACGGAAAAAACCAAACAAATTTGGGACTCCTGGGAAAGCCAAATCCGCCTGGATTTGTGCAGCTGGAAAGCAAAAAACCCACCCCATTTTCATGCACAAAACCGCAACCAAAAGATCACCCCTTTTTATGTTGTGGAAAAGCACTGAAACACACCCCAAACTGAGTATTTTGAAAAAGCAGAAAACTCCCCAGTTTGGGGAAGATTGGGGGTGAAGCACAGGCAGTTTGAGGGGCGTTGCTGGGGGTCCTCCCAGTGTGGATTATCTGCTGTGGATGCTCTGTTGCGGGTTATCCCAGGCGAGTTACCTGCTGTGGATCATCCTGGGTGGACTCCCTGGGGTAGGTCATCCCCACCCGTGTCCCCCCATGCACCTTTGTACCCTCACCTACCCTCCCCCCCCCCCCCCCCCCCCCGCATGTGTTTCTCCCCCATATGCCCCCTGCTGCTCCAGCCCGCCCCCTTCACCCATGCGAGTTTTTAACCCATGCGAGTTGTTTCCCCCTGCATCCCCTGCTCTTCTGTCTCCTGTCCCGTCCCCCCCGTTTCCCCCTTCTTCCTTTCCCTCCTCCATATTCCACACCACCCCCCCCACCCCCCCCATCATCCGTCAGGCTCCAGACCCCTGGCATGCTGCCTGCACCCCATTCTCTGTCATTTTTTCTTCTTCTTTTCCTTGCAAGTTGTTGTTGTTGTTTCTTTTTAATGATTAGACTGTTTTCGTTTCAAGCCATGAGTTTTCTCACTTTCGCCCTTCCGATTGTCTCCCCGTCCCACTGGGGGCGGGGGAGCGAGTGAGCGGTCGCGTGGGGCTTTGTTGCTGGCTGGCGTTAAACCACGACACGAGGTGAGTTGCAAGCCCTGCCTGGCTAATGCTGGAGGCTCTCTATGTTCGTCCTGCCATCTTGACGGGCCGTCCTTGTTCTTCATTGCCGCTTTATAGCGAGCGCCTCTCGCTCTGTAAGCGGCAGTACTGGGGCCGTGCAGGTACTGCCTGTTGCAGGCAGCAAAGGGCAATTGTGTCGCTTGCTGGCGGGAGCGGCAAGGAGTGCGGAGCCACCCTCGTGTAGGGAGCAAAGATGGAACCTCGAGGGCTCTACGGTCATCTGCTGAGGACTACTACTATCCCGACAGGCCTCTTTGCTATCCCTGCTTCACGGCTGATTCCTTTGCACGCCGGAGGGCGGGGCGGTAAGTAACACCGTGCAGCGTCTCTTCGATAAGAGACAAGCCCCGCACAAGAAGCCTTGCGTGCGCGCAGGATTGGGAGAGCAGAGTTCTGACGGCACGGAGGTGAGGAAAGGTGCGCCCACCCCAACTGAGCCCCAGGGTCGCCAGGGTATCGCTCGCTTGCAGGTGGGCCGCTGGCATCTGGTGCGCTGGGACGCGGCGTTTCCTGCTGAACAGAGCTGCCCCTCTGGCACAGAGCAGCTTTGGGTCTCTTGTGGCCTGCCTTCAGGCTGTCAGCTGAACCAGGCGTTATTTTTTGTTTTTAAAATCTGTCGCCAGCATCTGTTGACTGGCTGCTGTCACTCCCGCAACCCTGATGCCACATGCAGAGGGGATACAGCAGTCCCTGGGGCTTGCTCCAGGGGACACCCCCCCCGCTTCCCCCCCCCCCATTTGCAGGTTCCCTGTGCTGCTTCTCCTCTCTAGATAATGGGGTGGGGAGGGCAGGGGCAGAAGCGACCACCCGACTTGTCTGTTCTTTGCACTTGACTGCTGTAAACGCTCCAGGCACTCGGGTGCTTTTTGGAACGGAGGCGATGAAGATGACTGCCTGGGCTGCGAGTGGGGAAAGGGCAGGGCAACGTAAGCCCTGTGCCCCCAGTAAGTAGTTGCCGCCTGTGTCTGGTCTCTGCTGGGCTGAGCTGTCAGTCATCCGTCGTCCAGCCGCTGCTCCGAAGAGGATCGTTGTGGGGATGCTGCTGCCCGGCGACCAAAATGGGGTCCTACAGCTCGGAGGCTGCAAAGGCGCGGTGGTGCCCCTGTAACGGCACCCGTGGTCCAACGGTAACGGCAGTGCGGCACGGGGGGAGAGTGCCGCCGCGCTCGTTGCTTCCTCCCGGTAAGGAAACGCCGGTGCCGCCCCACGTGCGCGGTGTGGGCGGGCGCTCAGCGGGCAAAGCGCGGAACAGCAGCGCCGGCACCGCACAGGTGCGCAGCAGCGCCGCCGCGTCGGGTGCTGCCGCCTTGTGGGCAAAGTGTGGTACTGCAGCCCGGCGTTCGCGCGCCGGCTCTGAGCCCTCCGGCGCGCCGTCCGGGAGCACCGTGGCGGCGCGCAGGGCGCGGGTCTCGGCGGCAGCGGGCGAGCGCCGGGACCGCGGGTGAGGCGAGCGATCCGCTCCGGCGGGGGCGGGGGCGAGGGGTGCCTCCTGGCCGGCCGGGGCTGGCGGGACGGGAAGCTGCGAAGCGGCCGCCGCGGCAGGCTCCCGGTCCGCCGGAGGCGAGCCGGGCCAGGGCAGCGCCGGGCAGTTCCCCGAGAGCCGATAGAAGGGAAGAGGGGACGGAGGCGGGCACCCCGCAGGCGCGGCCAACGGGCGCCTTCCCCCGAGTCGCCGGAGCTCCGACACGGCGTGGCGGCAACCGCGCATGCGCGGCGGCGCTCCTGGCGTTGCCCAGCAGCCGGAGCGCGTTACGGCAGCTCGGCAGCCGCGCATGCGCGGTGGGCCTTTTACGGCGCTCGCCGCTGTTGCCCGGCAACCAAAGCGCGACACGACGCCTCGGCCACCGCGCATGCGCGGCTCTGCGGTTTACGGCGCTCGTGCTGTTGCCCAGCAACCGGAGCGCGTTACGGCAGCTCGGCAACCGCGCATGCGCGGTGCGCCTTTTACGGCGCCTGCCGCTGTTGCCTGGCAACCAAAGCGCGACACGACGCCTCGGCCACCGCGCATGCGCGGCCCTGCGGTTTACGGCGCTCGCGCTGTTGCCCAGCAACCGGAGCGCGTTACGGCAGCTCGGCAACCGCGCATGCGCGGTGCGCCTTTTACGGCGCTCGCCGCTGTTGCCCGGCAACCAAAGCGCGACACGACGCCTCGGCCACCGCGCATGCGCGGCTGCGCGGTTTACGGCGCTCCACCTGTTGCCCGGCAACCAAAACGCGGCACTGGCTTTCGGGTGCCGCGCATGCGCGGTGGCGCCTTTTGCCGCCCTCCTGCTGTTGCCCGGCAACCAAAACGCGGTACAGCGGCTCGGGAGCCGCGCATGCGCGGTAGCGGCGCGTTTCTCCTGCGCTCTCTTCCGCCACCTATTGAGCAGAGCTCGGTACTGCGGCTGGGGTGCCGCGCATGCGCGCTGGCGCGTTGTGCCAAGCGCTCGCCGCTGCCACCCCGCGACCAATGGTCGGTACTGCAGCTCGGAGGCTGCGAGTGCGCGGGGCTGCCCCGGTCCTGCACGTGCCGTCCGACGGTAACGGCAATGCGGCACCGGCGGGAGGTGCCGCCGCGCTCGTTGCTTCCTCCCGGTAAGGGAACGCCGCCGGCAAGGAAAGCTGGCACGGGCTGTCGCTGCCCGGCCTCCCTCTCCTCGCGGCGCGGGAGCACGAAGGGACAGGCGGGGCGCTTACCGGCTGCGGGCAGGAGCTGCTGCGGCTGAAGCTGGAGAGGCCACAGAAAGGTAGAGAAGCAGAAATGGAAGGCCGGCCGGCCGGCCGGCAGCTGCCTCCCGCTGCAGGCAAGAGAGAGCCTGCCTCTCCGCGTGTGGAAGGATCCCTCTTTGTAGTCCGCAGGGTCCGTATGCGGCACCGACGGTGCGGTACGGCCACGTAGTGTGCGAGCGAGCGAGGCTTCGTGCCTGGGAAGCCTCGTCTTGCAAGACCTACGAGACGCGTGTTCTCCTAGGGGGAGGACGGCCGTGCCGCCGGAGTTACAGAAGAGGAGGGGAGCGGGAGAGGGGCAGAAAGAAGCGTCTGAACTGGCAAATTCTCCTGGCAGCGCCAAGAACGAGAGCTGTGGTGAGCCCCGGGCCCTCGGGGCCCTGACTCCCCTCTTCTGCGTTCTGGTCCCGCCCTGCCCCTCCCCTGGTCCCCTCTCTTTCCCACACCGCTGCCTTTTTTTTTTTTCTTTTTTCTTTTTTTTTTTTCTTTTTCTTTCCTCCCTTGTACCTCTGATACTGAAAAGCCGGTCGAAGAAACTCCCTAAGACTCGTTTTGGAGTTTTAGAAAGCAGGCATTCTTCATTGCAGCGCTGGATGCACGGGGGATAGTTCCACCTAGCGTGCATGCCACAGCTTTAGCACAAACAGGTTATAGAGAATAACTAATGGCATATTAATCAGATTAGAATACGTATACATAAAAATGATTATAACTGATTATCGTAGTACTGCCTACATCCGATCACGCGCAATGAAGGATCCCTTTGAGGCAAAGGGCTGCTTTTACCACCACGGACCCATTTGAAGTTCTTGCTGGCTGTCCTTGAAGTCTTTATTCTCGTCCTTGTTCTTTGATCTTGAAGCTTAACGCAGTTTCAATCACGTGTGGTCAGTTTCAGCATTGTTCTCATCTGGCGTCCAGGAACATCTAGTCATAAGAGCAAAGAACTGCAAAACTTAGGAGTACCTACCTCTGCTAGTCGATTGCTTGGCTGTACTTTTGTCTATTGTTTCAATCGTAGTGTTAGTATAAGATTTCTAATAATTATTTACCAAATCTCACTTTTGCAGTCACCTAGCAGCAAACCAGTTTCCACAGCTGGTACAAAATATTAAAACCATCCCAATATTTAGACGGGCCATACAGAATGTATGGAAATATGCTATCAGAGGTGTCTGAGGGGCAGGGGGAGCGCCGGGGGGGCGCCCCGAGCCCCGGAGCAGACTCGCTGGCGGGACTCGATAGGCACGCGACTGACTGAATAAACGCTGGCCGGCCGTCCTCTTTGCCCTCCGGGCTGCGTTTGCGCTCCCTTTGCACGGGGCGAGGGGCCGTGAGGGAGCCCAGGGGAGGAGGAGGAGGTGAGGCGCTGGGGGGGTCGGGCCGTGCCCCCCCTGTTCCTGCTGGGCTCCGGCTGTTGCAAATATTCTGGTAAAGAAATCAAAATTTAATCACATAGAAGAGTTAGGTTTGATTAAGAAGTAAAATTGTGAAGCATAACGTATGGGATTGTCAAGTTTGAAACGTAGCCATAGAAACTTTAGGAGCTGTGTTACGCGTGACTCTAGGAACCTTAATATTGTTAAAGTTTGAAAGAGCTAACCCTAGAAACCTCACCAGGAAGTTACTGGCTTTTCTACGTTCTGTTTCAGGAAACTAAGGAAACTGTCGTGGACACCAGTTTGCTGCTTGGAAACCCCCTTACCCTTCCCATCTCGATTTGAGGATCGAAGATGCCAGTCAGCAGAGCTAAGTGTAACTGACCAATGATTGTTTTTAAATAAGGCTATTGATAAGGTTATATAATCAAAGGACCGATCATTATAAAGGTTAAATTTAAGAACGAGCATAGTATGCATTTTTACAGAAGGAGCTTAGGTAACAATGACCTGACAGAAAAACTCTGTGAAAACTGGTGGATTTTGATACTACGTGGGGCACGCCTTTGGAGGAGCGATCCCCCGTGTCCCCAGCGCTGCGATAAACGAAGTGCCTGCTTCTTAACTTCACGTTGGTGTTAAGGAGTTTTATTCTGGATTTTGGGAACGGTTTTGGCGACCCAGATGGGACCTTGCGAGTGAGACTGGATGAGATCGAGTGTCGATCGAACTCCGGCCGGCACCGAGGCATTCTCGGGGAGAACCGTCACCCTCGACTCGCAAAGCTCCTCGCAGCGTTCCCTGCAAAAAAGGTGAGGCGCTGCTGCTTTGGAATTTGTTTGGAAAGCCTGCCCGTGAGGCGTGGCGAAAGCTTCGCAGGGTTGGGGCTTGGAGGGTACCCGTCTGCAGTGGAAGCCTAGGCGTCTGCCCGTAAGTCATAAGCGAAAGCTATTGCTGGGTTGGACTTTGTGTATTATTTGGGACAGTTGTCATTTGCATTTGTTTGGTATTTGGTATTTGAATGTATATAAGTATAATGGCATTAGCAAAATTGTTTAAGAATAAGAGTGCAGGAAATGGAACTGCTGATGAAAAGATACCAAAAACATCAGCGTCGGGATGTTTATTGGCACGTTGGGGTGAGTTGCAGGAAAAATGGTAAACAAACAGAACTTTGAGTTACAATACTATATTGCGATTACTGTCGTTTTGTAGGAGAGAGAGTAACTGGAATAAAGTGCCATATGTAGATTTGTTCTTTTTAAGTGAACGTATCTGACGGGGACCGGAAGGGAGTCTCCCAGCAGAACCTCTGGTTACAGCTAAACTGGGAGAACAGAAAATTGAATTTGCATTGACACTAGAGTCACCTTTTCAGTTTTAAATACCTTAGAGGGAGAGTTAAGTTTTGAAGAAATTGGTGGTGTCGGTGCAACAGGTGAACGAGAAACTAGACCCTTCTTTAAGTCTTTCACAATGAAATTAGGAAAGCAACGGGTCACTCGGCAGTTTTTGTATGTGCCAAATTCTCCTAAACTCCTGTTAAGGAGAGATCTATTTGAGAACTTAGAGGCAGAAATTAAATTTCAAAATGGAGAGATTAAAATTTTAATTCCAGAAACTAAACGTATCGAAGCATTGGTTTTGTTGTTAACAGGATGGTTACCGACAGCAGAAGATTATACCAGTCAAAGTCTAATGCTGTAATTCCAATCGTCTGGACTGGGAAGTTCCTGGTAACTCCGAAAAGCAGAACCCGTGAGAGTTGATTTAAAGCCGGGATGGAATCCGGTAAGAATTAAACAATACCCCCTAAAACCGGAAAGTCAGAAAGGGTTAGTAATGGTAATACAAAAATTTTTAAGATACAAATTGTTAACAGAATGTGAATCCAGATATAACACCCCGATCTTGCCTGTTAAAAGGCTAATGAAAAAGATGATAGATTAGTTCAAGACCTCCTCAGAGCAATAAATCAAATAGTACAAGATATTCATCCGGTAGTAGCAAATCCTTATACTTTGTTAGCAACCCTAGCGGAGAAACAAGAATGGTTCACAGTGTTAGACCGAAAAGACGCCTTTTTCCGTATTCCCTTGGATCCCAATAGTCAAGAGGTTTTTGCTTTGGAATGGGAAAATCCTGAGACTGGGAGAAAAACACAATATACGTGGACAGTCTTGCCTCAAGGCTTTAAGAATAGTCTTACCATTTTTGGAAATCAATTGGCACGAGAATTAGAGATATGGAAGAAAGAAAATAATCAAGAAATCTTGCTGAAATATATGGATGATCTGTTAATTGTAGCTGAGACGGAAGAACAATGCACAAAGTTAACTATTAACTTTTTGAACTTTTGGGGAATCGGTGGATATCGAGCGTCAAAAGAAAAAAAACAAATAACCCAGAAAGAAGAAACTTATGTAAATGAGTTTTAAAATCCTAAAAGGGCAGAGACAATTGGGAACTGAGAGAAAAGAGGCAATTTGTCATCTCCCCGAACCTAAGACGAAAAAAATTAATGACGAGCATTTCCGGGAATGGTCGAGTGGTGTCACCTGTAGATGATAAATTGTGGCTTGCTGGCCTGACCTTTATAGGAGCAGCTCAAAACCTCAAACAACGGATTGGACCGATGCCGAGAAAGCTACTTTCCAAGAATTGAAACAGGCTGTAATAGGGGTGCCAGCCCTAGGCCTGCCAGATCTCACAAAGACACTTGAACTTTTTGCTCGTGAAAGAAGAGGTATAGCTCTGGGTATCCTGGCCCAATATTTAGGGCCAAGTGGGCGAGCTGCGGCCTACTTCTCGAAGCGCTTAGATAATGTGAGTCTGGGATGCTCTGGTCGTCCGAGAGCCGTCGCTGCAACTGTGCTACTGATCCAGGAAGCTCGTAAGTTTAACCTGAGGACAAAGGATTACCGTACGTTTCCCATATGATAACTGTTGTGCTAAAACAGAAACGGGGGGCATTGGGTATCCCCTAGCAGGATGCTGAAATACCAAGTGGTGTTGCTGGAACAAGATGATGTTTACCTAAAAACTACTACCACCGTTAACCCTGTTGCGTTTTCAACAACTGCTCAAGTTAAAGGAGAACTGGAACGTGACTGCTTGCAGACAATCGAAAGAGTTTACTCCAGCCGACTGGATCTCTGAGATGTGCCGCTAGAAGAAACGGATTGGGAACTACATGCCGACGGAAGCGGTTCCATCTGTGAAGGAAAACGTTTATCAAGATAGACAATAACTACTGAGGAGGTAATTGCGTTGCCAGCTTTGCCTTCGACGATATCTGCCCAAAAGGCTGAATTGATAGCTCTTATTCGAGCTCTGGAACTAAGTCAAGGAAAGCGAGTCAACACTTGGACAGACTCAAAGTATGCTTTTGGAGCAGTACGCGCACATGGAGCGATGCGGAGAGAAAGAGGACTGTTACCTGCACAAGGAACCACCATTCAGCGCGCAGAACAAATACCGGAATTGTTAGAAACCATTCAAAAACCAACAGCAGTCACGATGATGCACTGTAAAGCACATCAGTTAGGTAAGACCGGTCCGAACGCAGGTAACCGACTGGCTGATAAAGCTGCTAAAGAGGCTGCAGAAAAAGGCATCCTAGCACTCGTTCCAGAGAAAAGTATAAAGTTGCCTAAAGAAACTCCAAAGTATAACGAAAAAGATGAAGAATTAATTATTAGATTGCAGGCTAACAAAATGAAACAGGATAGGCTGTAACACCGACAGGTCAAATAATAGTCCCACCCACAATAATAAGAGAAGTTGCCCGAGCTGAACATCACAAAGTATACTGGGGAACGGAAAGCGAAATATGACAAAGATTGCTTAAACAATTATAAGCGGATGTGAAATTTATATATAAAATTATCCCCGAATCAGTAATAAGATCATCTTTGGGATTATTAAAGAAGGAAATTTTTTTAGGAGAATATTAGCAAATTGATTTTATAGAATTGCCTTGAAAAGAAGGATCTATCCTAGTTTTAGTTGATATCTTTACTGGGTGGCTCGAGGCTTTCCCTTGTCACAAGGGAAGAAGTCAAAGTCTTGCTCAAAGAGATAATACCAAAATGTGGGGTGCCTGTAAGAATGTCATCTGACAATGGCCCTCATTTTATAGCAAAGATTAGGAGACAAGTTGAGCAAAGTATTATCTATAGATTGAGACTATCACACCCCACATAGACCACAAGCAAGGGGCGGGTGGGGGGGCGGGGAGAGAATGAACTATACCCTTAAGCAACAGTCGAGTAAAATTTGTCAGGAAACCTCACTCACATGGGTTAAAGCATTACCCATGGCTCTATTAAGAATCAGAGTATAGCCAGAAGAGAAAGAAAATTGAAGTCACTATGAAATATTGTACGAAAGACCATATCAAGAGTCCTATGTTCTGAGTATCTTGAGTGCCTTTGGAGATAGGTTTTTAAAAGGTGTTATGAATTCTTTAAGCAATTCTTTTCAGGAACTTTGTCAGTATGTCTCCACAGCTGGACCCTTAGAATTGGACGTAGCAGCGCATCCCTTCCGACCAGGAGATTAGATTGACTATATATAAAATCACGGAGAAGTGGAAAGGACCGTATCGAGTCATTTTAACAACCCTTATAGCAGTAAAGGTCTGGGAGAAGAACCTTGGCTTCATTATTCAAGAATAAAGAAAGCACCAACAAGAAATTGGAAGTCTAAAGAAACTGGCCCTTTAAACCTGAAAATCTATAAGTAAGTTTCACGTTATCTATTTGGGAAAACAGCTGTGTAAAGTTTATACTATTGGGGTTGCTATTAGGAATATTGTCGAGGGCAGTAATCTTTTTGTGTGTTTATAGGGTTTATGTGGGGTTTTTTTGAGGGGTTCTAAACATGAGATAAACAAAATGAAACAATTATTGTTTGAGCTATTAATCTTGATGTTAACCGTTTTTGTAATTTGGATTAAAAAAAAAATAAATCTAGTTTTGTAATTGATTCAAAGTTTGGTAAAGACACAAAATTTAACCTCAGTAACAGCCTGCCTTCCGATTCCAAAGTCAGATGAAAATCGAGTTCCGTGGAGAATACTGACATTGAATTTAACCAAAACTTGAGAACAGATGTAGAACAATGAGAATCATTTTAGCAAATTAAATGGGATGGATTTAAAAGGCAATTGTTTTTTTTAAATTTGAAAGAAGGAGTTATAGCGTTGTGAATTATAACATTACCAAACCATCCACCTCATGGACAAAAGAATTAATTTAATCGCCCTTCGGGAGAAACTTGTACAGGCACCCCTTGGGTCTGTCAGTTGCCAAAACCGTAGAGACAAGTGCAAAAAGGAACTTGGCATCATATTTGAAATATAAAACGCTGTTTAGAATTTACTGGAGTTCCAGGATCCTTGTTAGAGCCACCCAGAGTCGGGACCGTCTACGGAAATTTAGACTGCTTTAGACAACCAGAGAAAAATCACACATCCTAAACAGAGCTGTATGAAAGTTTATACTTGCAGCTCCTCTGACCCCAAACTCCAGCGACTTTCTCTAGTAGCTAAAGCTCTAAGATGGGGATGTATTTGTAGAAAGTATAATAATATTTTACATGATCTTTGGTCCCCTCTTAATGACGGAAAAAATTTAGCTTGGAGTTGACTGTATTAAAGGACAGGTGAAAAGTTCAGGGTTAACAGTTTGGGGGACTAGTGATGATATATGATCCACTCATCTTTTCATGAAGGAGAAAAGCAAATCGTGGACTTTAGACTTAATAACTCTATCCTCTCTCTGGAAGAAATCTCCCTTGTGGCCTCGCTGGTGGACCTGGGTCAATGGAAAAGATGATACCTGGCAATCGCCAAGTCTTAGAACTAAAATAAGATGGGTATTAAAATCTGTATTTTGACCCCAGTTAACACCTCTTCCAAATGAGGTGACTCTTGACATCTTTCATTCAATCAAGGAAGTGCCTGCTGCTTAACTTCCCATGGGTGTTGAGGAGTTTTGTTCCGGATTTCGGTCCCCCAGCTGCGGGCCGGGGCTGGAGGAGCCGCAGGTGCGGGCAGTGAGGCTGATGGCGACGGCCCCTCCCTGGAAAGGGGGGCTGCCGGGGGAGGGGCCGGGGCGGGGCCGGTGGGAGCCCAGGCAGGAGCGGAGCGGAGCGGAGCGGTGGCCGGGCTGCGGCTGCCCCTCGGGAGAAGGTGAGCGGGGCCGGGCGCCCCTCGGACCGCGAACGTCGGAGGCGGGGGTGGCCCGGGGGAGGTGGGGGCCGCCTGTGCCGAGGCCGGGGGCGGGGGGGGGGGAGCTGGGGGCTCACAGAGGGGCTGGAAGCACGTGCGCGCGGGGGAGGGGGGGGCGGCTCACAGGGCGGCTGGGAGCACGTGCGCGTGGGGGGGGTGCTCACCGGGCCCCGTGGCGGGGCTGCGCAGTCGCCCGGCGGGTCCCGGGGAAAGCCCCGAGGAGGACGGCGGGGTCCGTATCGCACGCACGGAGCGGCAGCGGGGGTGCACCGTGCCGGCGCGGCGGCGGCGGGCGCTGCCCGAAGCTGGAGCCGGGCGGGCGGGGGGGGGGCCGCGCCGTGCCGGGGCGGCGGCGGCGGGCGCTGCCCGAAGCTGGAGCCGGGCGGGGGGGAGGGGGGCCGCGCCGTGCCGGGGCGGCGGCGGCGGGCGCTGCCCGAAGCTGGAGCCGGGCGCGGGGTGGGGGGGGGGGGGCCGCGCCGTGCCGTGCCGTGCCGTGCCGGGGCGGCGGGCGCTGCCCGAAGCTGGAGCCGGGCGGGGGGGGGGGCCGCGCCGTGCCGGGGCGGCGGCGGCGGGCGCTGCCCGAAGCTGGAGCCGGACGCGGGGGGGGGGGGGGGCCGCGCCGTGCCGTGCCGGGGCGGCGGCGGCGGGCGCTGCCCGAAGCTGGAGCCGGGCGGGGGGGGGGGCCGCGCCGTGCCGGGGCGGCGGCGGCGGGCGCTGCCCGAAGCTGGAGCCGGGCGGGGGGGGGGGGCCGCGCCGTGCCGGGGCGGCGGCGGGGGCGGGAGCGCGCTGGAGCCGCCCGGACCGGCGCTGGGGGCTCGGCGGGGACTGCGGCTGCGCCGGCGTGGGGGTGGGCGGAAACGGAAGCGGCGTCCCCTCGGGGTCAGGCAGCAGGGCAGGCTGCCTCCCGGGGCATGCCGGGAGCTGTAGTTTTCGCGGACTCGGCGGCCGGGCAGCAGCGCGGCTCTCGGGCGCGGCGTAGTCCTCGCTGCCGCCGCGGCCCCCGGAGTCCGACCAGGTCAGACTCAGGAGCGTTGCCGGTTTCGCGTGGTTTTCCGCGGGCTTCCCGCTGCGCCCGCTCCCCGACCAGCCGTGCGGACGCGCCTCCCGGGCGCATGCGCCGTCCTGCGCGTGGGGCAGCCCGGCGTTCGCGCGCCGGCTCCGGCCCCTCCGGCGCATGCGCGGTGTCCGGGAGCAGCGTGGCGGCGGCGGGCGAGCGCCGAGACCGCGGGTGAGGCGAGCGATCCCCTCCGGCGGGGGCCGGGGCGGTGGCGGTGGCGGGGGGGTGCCTCCTGCCCGCCGGCCGCCCGGGGCTGGCGGGACGGGAAGCTGCGAAGCGGCCGCTGCGGCAGGCTCCCGGTCCGCCGGAGGCGAGCCGGGCCAGGGCAGCGCCGGGCGGTTCCCCGAGAGCCGATAGAAGGGAAGAGGGGACGGAGGCGGGCACCCCCCAGGCGCTGCCAGCGGGCGCCTCCCCGAGTTGCCGGAGCTCCCCCGGCGCCTTCCCCCGGCCCCGCTCGGCCCGTGCGGCTGCCCCCAGCTCCAGCCCCTCCCCTGAAGCCTGTGCTGTAGCCGCAGGCAGCCCCTGAGCCCTGTCGTGAGGGCAGCAAGCTGGCTCTCCGATGTTCTCGAGTCTCCCTGAACGTGGGTGCCGTTAGCAGCGGTGCGGGGAACGAGCGGCGTCTGCGGAAGCCCCTGCGGAAGGAGGGGCTCCGGCCAGGGTCGAGCTACGCTAATAACGGTCACTGCTGCCTCTTTCCCTCTCCCAGAGGCCACGCTGTGAGTGCGGTTGTCCGCTCATCCCCGGGGATGCCGTTGACTGCGGCAGCCTCAGGCTCGCGTGGGCTGTCTCTGCCTGGCCTCCCTCTCCTCGCGGCGCGGGAGCACAGAGGGACAGGCGGAGCGCTTGCTGGCTGTGGACGGGAGCTGCTGAAGCTGGAGAGGCCACAGAAAGGTAGAGAAGAAGAAACGGAAGGCCGGCCGGCAGCTGCCTCCTGCTGCAGGCAAGAGAGAGCCTGCCTCTCTGGGTGTGGGAGGATCCCTCCTCGTAGTCCACAGCAGGTCAGACCGCCAGGGTCTGTATGCATGACCAGCAGCGCGGTACGGCCACGTAGTGAGCGAGCGAGCGAGGCTACGTGTCTAGGGGGCCTCATCTCGTAAGAGCTGCGAGGCGCTCGCGTGTTCCGTTATGTGGAGGACAGCCAAGCGACTGGAGTTACAGAAGAGGAAGGCAGGAGAGAAGGAGAAGGAAGATTCTGAGCTGGCAAGGCCTCCTGGCAGCTCCAAGAGCGAGAGCTGTGGTGAGTCCTGGGCCCTCGGGGCCCTGTCGCTCCTCTTGTGCGTCCCGGTCCCTCCCTGCCTCCCCCTCGCTTTCTCATGGTGCTGTGACGTTTGGGGTTTTTTTTTGTTTTGTTTTGTTTTTATTTTGCTTCCCTGTACCTCTCCTCTTCTGTCTATTCTCTTGTCCTGCTCCCTCTTCCTCTCCCCACCCCCACCCCCGTCTTTGTCCTGCAGCCAGTTGCTGTTTTTTCCTTTTCCATCTCCTTGTCCTGATCTGCATCCGCCTCTTCCCCGCCTCCCAATTTCTCTGGCCTGTTCCCCTGGCGTTCTTTTCCTCTCTGCGCCTCTATGTGCTGCTCTGTGTCCCTGCCTTCCTATCTCTCTTCTTCCTACTTTCTGTTTCTCTCTCTCTCCCTTTGTCTTGCTCGCTGTTGCTCTTTATTTTTGTCATTCTGGATCTCGCTGTCCCCGTCCTTCTTCCTGTTCATCTCTTACTCTCTGTGACCCTTTGTGCTGCTTCCTGCCCCTTTTTTATTCACCCTCCCTCTCTCTGCAGGGCTCCTGATACCTCTCTTTCTAAATTCCCCACCGCCCCGTGCTTCTCACGGTCTTTGTCTTTCTCGCGCTCTCTCTCTCGTTGTCATCGTTCTTGTCTGTCGCTCTGTCTTGCTTCCTGTCCCGTCGTTTCTCGCTGTATCCCTTTGTCCCGCTCCCTGCTCGTATTCGTATTCCTCTCTGTCCTGAGGACCGTCCCAGTTTTTGATCTCCGTCCTGCCGCTGTCCTGATTTTTCCTTCTCTGTCATGTTCCCTGTCCCTCTTTCTGTCGCTTTTCCTCTGTCCCTGCTGCTTAGTTCTCCATCTCTGTCCAGACCCCTGTCCCTTCCCCCCCCCCGCCCCGCCTTGCTGTCCCTCTGCCTTGCTTTCTTTCGCTACCTTTTCTGTCTGTCTTTCTCTGCCCGGTTCCCTCTCCCGCCCTTTCTGACTGTGTCCCCCCGTCCAGCTAGCTGTCGCTGCTTTCTTTTTTCTGTTCCTCAGTATTTTTTTCTTTTTTCCATATCTCTCTCCCACTGCCCATCGCAGTTGTTTTTTTTTCCCCTCCGATGCTGGCCTGCTCTTTGTCCCTTTTGTCTGTCTCCTCTCTGTCCTTCTGTCATGCTCCCTGTGTCTGTTTAATCCCTTCCTCTCTGTCCTGCAGCCCGTCGCTAATTTTTTTTCCTCTTCCGTCCCTTTGTCCTGCTCCCCGTCCTTGTCTCTCTTTCCCTTGGTTCTGCCTCCCGTCCTTTTTTCCTTTCTTGCTCCATCTCTCTGTCCTGCTCCCTATCCCTCCCGCGCTCTCTCTGTTTCTGTGTCCTTCTCCTTGCCTTTCCCCACGTTGTCTGTCTTGTTGTTCCCTCTTTGGTTTTCTTGTTTTCCGGGTGGCTGGGCCCGGCTACCCGTGGGGGTGCTTCGGCTGGGAGGTCTGGGGTGGGGGGCCTGGCCGTGCCGGTGATGGCGGGGAAATAAAGCCTGAAACGGCAGTCGAGAAGCGACGCCCTGCCTGTGCTGGGGCTGCCCTGCAGAGGCGTGGGGCCGGGCCCTCTGCAGGTCCCGAGCACTCCCCGAAACTGCGCGTGGGGCCCCGGGGGTGCAGGGCTGTGGGGTGGCTACGCTCGGCGTCGCCCGTGGGCAATGCAGGGTCAGAAGTGGAGAACAAGTTTTCTGTTCCTGGGGCTTGACAGCAGGCTCGCGTGGCTGATTCGGGGGCTCGGAAACAGACCGAGCTGGGCGGCTTTGGGCCCAGAAACAGAGGTCCGGCCCTGCGTGTTTGAGCCTTGAGAACAGGCTCAGCAGCCGGGTTTTTTGGCTCCCAAATGGGCCCCGAGTCAGCTGGTGTGGGGGCCAAAAGCGGGAGCCGGCTTGGCTGGTTTTGCAGGTGGGTGGGAGGGTGTTGGGGGCTGCGGGGGGAAGCGGGGGGCGGGCAGGGTGCGTGGTCCCTCCCCGTAGATGGGGGTCTGGTTGTGTCGGACGCCGAAGTTCGGGAGGCCGGCACGCAGCAGGCCGAGCTCAACATCTGCGATGGTCTGTGGGGGGGGAAGGCGCTTTTCACACCCCACGTGCCCTCTTTGAGTCCAGCTCTTCTTTCTGCGCCGCTCAGAATAGTTATTAAGTAATTAATCGCCCAAACTTAACGCATATTTACTTGGCGTGTAACTCTGATGTTTAATCCTAATGCTCCAGTTCTGACAGCAGTTGATATGCAACCTTATGGAAAGCCCAGACCGTTGCACGTAGCTGGAGCTTGTAAGGAGAAGCAGCTGAAATCAGGCGGAGCTTCAGTGCGGAGCTGGGGCTTCAAGGAGCCAGAACTGTAGCAAGCGGGAGCTGGAACGAGGCGGGGTGTCCGCTGTCTGGAGCGTGCATTAGCCAGAGGCAAAAGTACCTGCGGCTGTAACGGGCAGGGGGCGCGATTAGCTGGAGCGTCTTTTCGCTGGAGCGTCCGTCGGCCGGACTGCGCTCCCAGCACGGCGGAAGAGCGGCCGGGCGCAGGCAGGGCTGTCCGCAGCAAGCAGCTCCGAGCAGCAGGGAGGTGAGTTGTCCTTCTGCCAGCGGGGAGCCCGGCCTCTTCCCTCGGGCATGCCATCCACACCACGCTCCTCTCTCTGCGTGGAGTGTCTCTCCCGGTCCGTTCCCGCGGGCAGAAGCGAGGTGGGGGTCCCCCGGCTCACCTGGGGCAGCCCCCCCCCCCCGCGAGGGGGCACGGGCGAGGTGTCGTCGTCCCCTCGGTACCGGGCAAAGGGGAGAGAAACCGGCTGGCGAGAGCTCCTGGGGTGCAGAGCCCTTCCGGCAGAATCCTCCCCTGTCTTTTCACCGTTGGCTGGGTGTGACAAGCAGGTTCATTTCTTTGTCTCCTCTTCTCCCAGCGTCACCTTCCGCGTCACACGAAGAAAATCCCGCGTGGTTAATTCTGCTTGCTGCTCAGGTAATCGCACGTATCGGGCTGGGGGAGCGGAGAGAAACACTTGCGAGTTCGAGGGCACTACAGATGCTCCACGTTAAACCCACAGAGAAGGTGAATTTGCTGCTAGTGCCGAAAAGCTGATGGAAAAATTGCTGTTAGCAGATCGTGCCCTGTTCCTGAACCGGTCTCTTGATGTGTTTTTGTTTCAGGTGAAAGAATGAAATGTCCTGTCTGGTAAATTCAGAGCTGCCTGTTAGCTTCTTTAGGGGGTCGAGTGTTTCTCTTCTCTCTGTTCATACTGATTTTATGGGCAAGTTGGAAATAGCCTTTTACTTTTTCATGTATAACTGAATTGTTAGGAATATGTGGTGTCCCTGTAGTTCATTTTTGAGCACCTAGATGCCAGTAGAAATGTAATGAGTGAAACATGATGGGAACTGGTACTTGATTTTTATTTGGGTTTTTTGTTTTTTTTTTTTTTTCCCTTCCCCATTAAGAGTGTTGATGGCATGTTGTCCCGTGGCACAATCCCCATTCCATTCAGCGGAGTCTTCAGTCTAGGACTTTTAAGTGAAAAAGTTTGTCCTTCCAAAAAGGGACTAGTCATTCCTAGGACCAAGGCATAGACTTGCAAGGAGAGTCGCTTAAGTACGTGATCGGAATGAAAGCCAACTTTCAGTTGATGTTGCTGCTGTTGGTCTTTGCTTTCATTGATTTCTCCACCACTCCCTCGTGGTTGGGAGCTCTGAATCGTAATGTTTTTCAGTCTCTAACACATTTCCACCCCCACCCCTCAAAAAAAGGAGAGGCAGTGTCTAAAAGTTAATTAGTTTCCTCACAAATGCGTGAGTAAATAAAATGTGAGTTATGATGATTAAAACCATAGAAATGACACCAGTCTTGCAGATCTGGGCTATTTCTGAACAGGCATTCATCACACGCAAAAGTCGCCAGGGTACGGATCACCTGCGCTTCATGCTCTGACAAGACAAAATGCTGAGGCAGGGATGAGCTCTGAAAGAAGAAGGGGGAACAAAAAAAAAAAAAAAAAAAAAAAAAAGAAGGATACAGGGTCACGGTTTTGTTTTGTTGTTGTTTGTTCTTCGAGAGTGCAATATTGACTGGTGCCAGCCTGCAGAGCTCTTCTGCTGCCTGACCTCTCCTTCTCTTTCATGGCTGTAATTGTCGTTTGGATAATTGCAGAAGAGCAAGTAAGTTATTTGCCTCTGTGAATGTGCTGGTAATACCAGGAAGGCAAATGCTTGAACCGGTAGTGAATAACTGGGCTACGAGTAGAATTTCTGAAGGAAGAACAGCAGCAGCAACAGGAAGCAAATAGCAAGTGACCAAAAACTTGCGTGTGTCAAACACATCAAAGCTTTCTTGCCGAATGTTGTTTGGCAATATGTTCCAAGTGGCTTTTTTTGGTAAATGTAAATTTTCAGGAAGTTCAGGGCTGTGTGTGGCAAAACGTGTCCCTCTGCGTACGCGTCCTGCTACGGAAATAGCGTGGGTCAGTGGCAAGTCCAGCGGCTGGGCTGCTGTTCCCTGCTCTCGACGTTGCCGTGGTAGTGTTGCGGTATTTAGACCTTCACGGACAGGCTGAGGAATGGAAGGAGAATGCCCGTTTTCTGTAAGGGCTCAGAATGCCTACCCTTTTCTCTGCCTGCCGCTCCCCTGTGCGTGAGATGAAGCTGTTTTATTTTTCTCCCTTGTTCCTGGTCTCAATATTTCTGGAGCTGTTGCTGCTGTGGGTTTGCAATTGGTGTTACTGCGTTTTTGTAGCGTTGTGGCGATGGGTCGTTTCTACTGTGGCGAAGCGTCGAGATACGGTTTTCGGTTTAAAGCGTCAGAAACTACGTTCACCGGAACCGGTAACTCGCGGCGTAGGGGAAACCGATCTGGCGCGTGCAGCTGTGCTCGCAGGGGTGCTCGGTGGCTCCTCATCAAAACGGCAGGGTGCGTGCGTGGACATCCGTAGGGTTGCGCTCTGGGTCCGAGAGCGTTAACGTATTTTTGCTGTTGGAAGATGGAATGGAGCGTGTGCCTGTTAAATCTCAGGGCGGTCAAAAGCTAGGAGGGACCCTGAGCGGGTTTGGTGGCACAACTGCGGTTTTAAAAGATCTTGCCCGGTTGGAGCAACGGCCTGGAAAAAAGGATTCTTTTTTTGCAACGAGGCAGTTCACAAGGACAGATGTGTTGCTGTGCTCCTTAGCAAAAATACTCAACTTGGGACGTATAGGGTGATGAAGCCTCGGCTATACTAAGGCTTGAGAAAATGTAGGTAGGTCTCTATGTCTGTCACCTGCGTGTATCTAGGAAAGTGAGTTCTAGTGAAAGTAAAGTTGCCAGTGAGTCAAAACAGAAAGGGGGAAAAAAAAAGAAAAGGCACAGTTGTCTGAAAAATGCAAAAGCTCTAGTGGCCCGTGTCAACAACCGTACCGAAGATGACGCAAAAATAGTTTTTCCTCCGCTCAGTCGTACTGTCTTCACAAACCTTCACAAAAAAAAAAAAAAAAGGCAGCTTTGGATTCCTACCCAGCTTTGTGCTAATGGTTTTTTTTCTTCTCTCAGCTGGATGTCAGCTGGCACCGTTTTGCCGTGGTTGCCCTTTCTTCTGCCGTGACGGTACGAGACAGATGGAAAGATTCCGTAGTGGCCTGCAAGTACAAGGTACGCCTACGATGTGTGTCTGCGTTTTTCCAAAGGTACTTGCGGTACGGACTTTAACGTTGAGAGTGTGCCAGCTCTCCTTCTACTTTTTTTTACATGAAATATTTTAACAGAAATACTAAAAATAAGTTCTGTTCTGGAGCATGTTACACCTATACAAAGTTTACTTCCCTCAGTTTATTTTCTCTTCCTGAAAGCATAATCTTCTGTTGCTGTGTGCTTGCTAGTAAATGATACTGTGAAACTAATTTTGTACTAAAAGAGGGAAGAAACTGTTCGTAAGAGTTCAGCTGTTCAGAAGAAACAGACTTTGTTTTCATGATAAAACCTTTATGCTTTTACAGTCAATGATTTCTTTTTTTTTTTAAATATCTTATAGTAGTACTCAAAAACGTTACGGAGATAATTAGCATCTGTACTAAAAGCAGTCAAGGTCAAAGAAGAGACGCGGGCAAAACAGGACAAATGGGCGTCGCATCTGTGTGTTTGCCAGGCTTTGCCAGGCTTTCCCAGGAAGCATTAGTAGCCTTGTAACTAGTGACAGTGATTCCTGAGGTGGTTTTGATGAGTTACTGCTTCAGTAATGTATTTTTTCCTTTAACCTACAGTGTGTAATTTTGACTTCAGTTGGAAAGAGATTTTCCAAAATGGAAGTCTTTCTCTCTCAAAGAAATTTTGTTTTAGGAACTTCCCATCAGAGTGGATCTTCAGAGGTGATTGACTTGACAGTAGAAGTCATCAGTAACGAGACTTTTCACTCTCTTTAAAAAAAGAGGGAAAAAAAAAAAAAAGGTCAATTTCCTTCCAAAGACCCAAGCACAGCCCATCTTCCTAAAGTTGATGGCATCGCTGGTCTTTGGTTTCTCAGTTGTAACAGTCGAGATAACATGAAAATGTGTTGCTCTGCATGCTTCAGTACTGCCAAAAGCATTAGGAAACCCACCAGTCCTTTTTGGTAGTCTGAGGTATTGCAGCAGTGGGGATTTTACAAATTGACTTGCATTGTTTAAACTGTAACTGCCAAATAGCTGTAGTATATGATTTGTTAGGTGTATGTAAGCAGTTAGGTATTTGTCTAAACATTTAAAAAGAGAGGCAACTGAATGTTATGGGTTTTTTTCCTGATGTTTTGACGGAGTGCTCTGAAGTACTTTCCTTCTGTCTGGCTTTCAATGGTGCGTTTCCCTGGCAGTTCAGTAGCACCTCTCTTGGGCAGCTCAGCTGGCCAGGTGTCCCTCCGCGTTATGCAACACGCACAAAAACCCCTAGTCCCGTTAAAACCGTGTACTTTGGAGAGAGATAATTTAATGGTATGAATTCAGAGCTGTGCAAGTTAAGGTAATGGAAAAGGAAAATCAAATACTTTTATAGTATAAGTATTTTTATTGGATGTATATAAACATGGGCACACCTTTTTAGTGTAAAGTGAATGATTGAGATTTATTCTTTATTTTTCATTTTGCTCTTTGAAGTTTTCCACTTCGCTTTCAGCTTTATTCACCAAACAAGCAAGATGCAAAGCAGCAGCAGGAGCAGCAGCGCAAGGGCTGCAGCTGTTGCGGTGGATCCGTAAGCGTAGATTCTGATTGTGTACGACCTCGTCCCGCAGCCTCCCAGGGTTATCTCCCTGCAGCAGTGCTGTAAGGAAGGGAGGAGACGTTTTCCAACACCGGCGAGAGTGTTTACTTGTATGCTAAGAAGGTGTTCAAAATGGTATCAATTAGCCTAAGTGCTGATTTTAAGTGCTCAAATCGCTCTTAAGTTGTAAAGGAGGTGGTGTATTTCAAGCTGACCTGTTTACCTGGAATCCTCCTTTAGCTCAGCGACTCTTCTTGTGCACCCCCAGCCTCTGCTGGCAGGGCGGTATGAGAAGCTGGAAGGTCCCTGACTTAGTCTAAACGCTGCTTAGCAACAGCTACAGCATCGGGGTGTTGTCAACATTGTTCTCATTCTAAATCCAAAATGGCCCTGTACCAGCTAGTCAGAAGAAAATGAACTTTATTCCAGCCGAAACCAGGACAACCCCAAACCCCCTGATTCTGGGTCTGCAACGGAAAAAACCAAACAAATTTGGGACTCCTGGGAAAGCCAAATCCGCCTGGATTTGTGCAGCTGGAAAGCAAAAAACCCACCCCATTTTCATGCACAAAACCGCAACCAAAAGATCACCCCTTTTTATGTTGTGGAAAAGCACTGAAACACACCCCAAACTGAGTATTTTGAAAAAGCAGAAAACTCCCCAGTTTGGGGAAGATTGGGGGTGAAGCACAGGCAGTTTGAGGGGCGTTGCTGGGGGTCCTCCCAGTGTGGATTATCTGCTGTGGATGCTCTGTTGCGGGTTATCCCAGGCGAGTTACCTGCTGTGGATCATCCTGGGTGGACTCCCTGGGGTAGGTCATCCCCACCCGTGTCCCCCCATGCACCTTTGTACCCTCACCTACCCTCCCCCCCCCCCCCCCCCCCCGCATGTGTTTCTCCCCCATATGCCCCCTGCTGCTCCAGCCCGCCCCCTTCACCCATGCGAGTTTTTAACCCATGCGAGTTGTTTCCCCCTGCATCCCCTGCTCTTCTGTCTCCTGTCCCGTCCCCCCCGTTTCCCCCTTCTTCCTTTCCCTCCTCCATATTCCACACCACCCCCCCCACCCCCCCCATCATCCGTCAGGCTCCAGACCCCTGGCATGCTGCCTGCACCCCATTCTCTGTCATTTTTTCTTCTTCTTTTCCTTGCAAGTTGTTGTTGTTGTTTCTTTTTAATGATTAGACTGTTTTCGTTTCAAGCCATGAGTTTTCTCACTTTCGCCCTTCCGATTGTCTCCCCGTCCCACTGGGGGCGGGGGAGCGAGTGAGCGGTCGCGTGGGGCTTTGTTGCTGGCTGGCGTTAAACCACGACACGAGGTGAGTTGCAAGCCCTGCCTGGCTAATGCTGGAGGCTCTCTATGTTCGTCCTGCCATCTTGACGGGCCGTCCTTGTTCTTCATTGCCGCTTTATAGCGAGCGCCTCTCGCTCTGTAAGCGGCAGTACTGGGGCCGTGCAGGTACTGCCTGTTGCAGGCAGCAAAGGGCAATTGTGTCGCTTGCTGGCGGGAGCGGCAAGGAGTGCGGAGCCACCCTCGTGTAGGGAGCAAAGATGGAACCTCGAGGGCTCTACGGTCATCTGCTGAGGACTACTACTATCCCGACAGGCCTCTTTGCTATCCCTGCTTCACGGCTGATTCCTTTGCACGCCGGAGGGCGGGGCGGTAAGTAACACCGTGCAGCGTCTCTTCGATAAGAGACAAGCCCCGCACAAGAAGCCTTGCGTGCGCGCAGGATTGGGAGAGCAGAGTTCTGACGGCACGGAGGTGAGGAAAGGTGCGCCCACCCCAACTGAGCCCCAGGGTCGCCAGGGTATCGCTCGCTTGCAGGTGGGCCGCTGGCATCTGGTGCGCTGGGACGCGGCGTTTCCTGCTGAACAGAGCTGCCCCTCTGGCACAGAGCAGCTTTGGGTCTCTTGTGGCCTGCCTTCAGGCTGTCAGCTGAACCAGGCGTTATTTTTTGTTTTTAAAATCTGTCGCCAGCATCTGTTGACTGGCTGCTGTCACTCCCGCAACCCTGATGCCACATGCAGAGGGGATACAGCAGTCCCTGGGGCTTGCTCCAGGGGACACCCCCCCCGCTTCCCCCCCCCCCATTTGCAGGTTCCCTGTGCTGCTTCTCCTCTCTAGATAATGGGGTGGGGAGGGCAGGGGCAGAAGCGACCACCCGACTTGTCTGTTCTTTGCACTTGACTGCTGTAAACGCTCCAGGCACTCGGGTGCTTTTTGGAACGGAGGCGATGAAGATGACTGCCTGGGCTGCGAGTGGGGAAAGGGCAGGGCAACGTAAGCCCTGTGCCCCCAGTAAGTAGTTGCCGCCTGTGTCTGGTCTCTGCTGGGCTGAGCTGTCAGTCATCCGTCGTCCAGCCGCTGCTCCGAAGAGGATCGTTGTGGGGATGCTGCTGCCCGGCGACCAAAATGGGGTCCTACAGCTCGGAGGCTGCAAAGGCGCGGTGGTGCCCCTGTAACGGCACCCGTGGTCCAACGGTAACGGCAGTGCGGCACGGGGGGAGAGTGCCGCCGCGCTCGTTGCTTCCTCCCGGTAAGGAAACGCCGGTGCCGCCCCACGTGCGCGGTGTGGGCGGGCGCTCAGCGGGCAAAGCGCGGAACAGCAGCGCCGGCACCGCACAGGTGCGCAGCAGCGCCGCCGCGTCGGGTGCTGCCGCCTTGTGGGCAAAGTGTGGTACTGCAGCCCGGCGTTCGCGCGCCGGCTCTGAGCCCTCCGGCGCGCCGTCCGGGAGCACCGTGGCGGCGCGCAGGGCGCGGGTCTCGGCGGCAGCGGGCGAGCGCCGGGACCGCGGGTGAGGCGAGCGATCCGCTCCGGCGGGGGCGGGGGCGAGGGGTGCCTCCTGGCCGGCCGGGGCTGGCGGGACGGGAAGCTGCGAAGCGGCCGCCGCGGCAGGCTCCCGGTCCGCCGGAGGCGAGCCGGGCCAGGGCAGCGCCGGGCAGTTCCCCGAGAGCCGATAGAAGGGAAGAGGGGACGGAGGCGGGCACCCCGCAGGCGCGGCCAACGGGCGCCTTCCCCCGAGTCGCCGGAGCTCCGACACGGCGTGGCGGCAACCGCGCATGCGCGGCGGCGCTCCTGGCGTTGCCCAGCAGCCGGAGCGCGTTACGGCAGCTCGGCAGCCGCGCATGCGCGGTGGGCCTTTTACGGCGCTCGCCGCTGTTGCCCGGCAACCAAAGCGCGACACGACGCCTCGGCCACCGCGCATGCGCGGCTCTGCGGTTTACGGCGCTCGTGCTGTTGCCCAGCAACCGGAGCGCGTTACGGCAGCTCGGCAGCCGCGCATGCGCGGTGCGCCTTTTACGGCGCCTGCCGCTGTTGCCTGGCAACCAAAGCGCGACACGACGCCTCGGCCACCGCGCATGCGCGGCCCTGCGGTTTACGGCGCTCGCGCTGTTGCCCAGCAACCGGAGCGCGTTACGGCAGCTCGGCAAC
Source organism: Buteo buteo (assembly GCF_964188355.1). NCBI lineage: Eukaryota > Metazoa > Chordata > Aves > Accipitriformes > Accipitridae > Buteo > Buteo buteo. The sequence goes on from NW_027439425.1 coordinate 27,805, forward strand.
CGCGCATGCGCGGTGCGCCTTTTACGGCGCTCGCCGCTGTTGCCCGGCAACCAAAGCGCGACACGACGCCTCGGCCACCGCGCATGCGCGGCTGCGCGGTTTACGGCGCTCCACCTGTTGCCCGGCAACCAAAACGCGGCACTGGCTTTCGGGTGCCGCGCATGCGCGGTGGCGCCTTTTGCCGCCCTCCTGCTGTTGCCCGGCAACCAAAACGCGGTACAGCGGCTCGGGAGCCGCGCATGCGCGGTAGCGGCGCGTTTCTCCTGCGCTCTCTTCCGCCACCTATTGAGCAGAGCTCGGTACTGCGGCTGGGGTGCCGCGCATGCGCGCTGGCGCGTTGTGCCAAGCGCTCGCCGCTGCCACCCCGCGACCAATGGTCGGTACTGCAGCTCGGAGGCTGCGAGTGCGCGGGGCTGCCCCGGTCCTGCACGTGCCGTCCGACGGTAACGGCAATGCGGCACCGGCGGGAGGTGCCGCCGCGCTCGTTGCTTCCTCCCGGTAAGGGAACGCCGCCGGCAAGGAAAGCTGGCACGGGCTGTCGCTGCCCGGCCTCCCTCTCCTCGCGGCGCGGGAGCACGAAGGGACAGGCGGGGCGCTTACCGGCTGCGGGCAGGAGCTGCTGCGGCTGAAGCTGGAGAGGCCACAGAAAGGTAGAGAAGCAGAAATGGAAGGCCGGCCGGCCGGCCGGCAGCTGCCTCCCGCTGCAGGCAAGAGAGAGCCTGCCTCTCCGCGTGTGGAAGGATCCCTCTTTGTAGTCCGCAGGGTCCGTATGCAGCACCGACGGTGCGGTACGGCCACGTAGTGTGCGAGCGAGCGAGGCTTCGTGCCTGGGAAGCCTCGTCTTGCAAGACCTACGAGACGCGTGTTCTCCTAGGGGGAGGACGGCCGTGCCGCCGGAGTTACAGAAGAGGAGGGGAGCGGGAGAGGGGCAGAAAGAAGCGTCTGAACTGGCAAATTCTCCTGGCAGCGCCAAGAACGAGAGCTGTGGTGAGCCCCGGGCCCTCGGGGCCCTGACTCCCCTCTTCTGCGTTCTGGTCCCGCCCTGCCCCTCCCCTGGTCCCCTCTCTTTCCCACACCGCTGCCTTTTTTTTTTTTCTTTTTTCTTTTTTTTTTTTTCTTTTTCTTTCCTCCCTTGTACCTCTGATACTGAAAAGCCGGTCGAAGAAACTCCCTAAGACTCGTTTTGGAGTTTTAGAAAGCAGGCATTCTTCATTGCAGCGCTGGATGCACGGGGGATAGTTCCACCTAGCGTGCATGCCACAGCTTTAGCACAAACAGGTTATAGAGAATAACTAATGGCATATTAATCAGATTAGAATACGTATACATAAAAATGATTATAACTGATTATCGTAGTACTGCCTACATCCGATCACGCGCAATGAAGGATCCCTTTGAGGCAAAGGGCTGCTTTTACCACCACGGACCCATTTGAAGTTCTTGCTGGCTGTCCTTGAAGTCTTTATTCTCGTCCTTGTTCTTTGATCTTGAAGCTTAACGCAGTTTCAATCACGTGTGGTCAGTTTCAGCATTGTTCTCATCTGGCGTCCAGGAACATCTAGTCATAAGAGCAAAGAACTGCAAAACTTAGGAGTACCTACCTCTGCTAGTCGATTGCTTGGCTGTACTTTTGTCTATTGTTTCAATCGTAGTGTTAGTATAAGATTTCTAATAATTATTTACCAAATCTCACTTTTGCAGTCACCTAGCAGCAAACCAGTTTCCACAGCTGGTACAAAATATTAAAACCATCCCAATATTTAGACGGGCCATACAGAATGTATGGAAATATGCTATCAGAGGTGTCTGAGGGGCAGGGGGAGCGCCGGGGGGGCGCCCCGAGCCCCGGAGCAGACTCGCTGGCGGGACTCGATAGGCACGCGACTGACTGAATAAACGCTGGCCGGCCGTCCTCTTTGCCCTCCGGGCTGCGTTTGCGCTCCCTTTGCACGGGGCGAGGGGCCGTGAGGGAGCCCAGGGGAGGAGGAGGAGGTGAGGCGCTGGGGGGGGTCGGGCCGTGCCCCCCCTGTTCCTGCTGGGCTCCGGCTGTTGCAAATATTCTGGTAAAGAAATCAAAATTTAATCACATAGAAGAGTTAGGTTTGATTAAGAAGTAAAATTGTGAAGCATAACGTATGGGATTGTCAAGTTTGAAACGTAGCCATAGAAACTTTAGGAGCTGTGTTACGCGTGACTCTAGGAACCTTAATATTGTTAAAGTTTGAAAGAGCTAACCCTAGAAACCTCACCAGGAAGTTACTGGCTTTTCTACGTTCTGTTTCAGGAAACTAAGGAAACTGTCGTGGACACCAGTTTGCTGCTTGGAAACCCCCTTACCCTTCCCATCTCGATTTGAGGATCGAAGATGCCAGTCAGCAGAGCTAAGTGTAACTGACCAATGATTGTTTTTAAATAAGGCTATTGATAAGGTTATATAATCAAAGGACCGATCATTATAAAGGTTAAATTTAAGAACGAGCATAGTATGCATTTTTACAGAAGGAGCTTAGGTAACAATGACCTGACAGAAAAACTCTGTGAAAACTGGTGGATTTTGATACTACGTGGGGCACGCCTTTGGAGGAGCGATCCCCCGTGTCCCCAGCGCTGCGATAAACGAAGTGCCTGCTTCTTAACTTCACGTTGGTGTTAAGGAGTTTTATTCTGGATTTTGGGAACGGTTTTGGCGACCCAGATGGGACCTTGCGAGTGAGACTGGATGAGATCGAGTGTCGATCGAACTCCGGCCGGCACCGAGGCATTCTCGGGGAGAACCGTCACCCTCGACTCGCAAAGCTCCTCGCAGCGTTCCCTGCAAAAAAGGTGAGGCGCTGCTGCTTTGGAATTTGTTTGGAAAGCCTGCCCGTGAGGCGTGGCGAAAGCTTCGCAGGGTTGGGGCTTGGAGGGTACCCGTCTGCAGTGGAAGCCTAGGCGTCTGCCCGTAAGTCATAAGCGAAAGCTATTGCTGGGTTGGACTTTGTGTATTATTTGGGACAGTTGTCATTTGCATTTGTTTGGTATTTGGTATTTGAATGTATATAAGTATAATGGCATTAGCAAAATTGTTTAAGAATAAGAGTGCAGGAAATGGAACTGCTGATGAAAAGATACCAAAAACATCAGCGTCGGGATGTTTATTGGCACGTTGGGGTGAGTTGCAGGAAAAATGGTAAACAAACAGAACTTTGAGTTACAATACTATATTGCGATTACTGTCGTTTTGTAGGAGAGAGAGTAACTGGAATAAAGTGCCATATGTAGATTTGTTCTTTTTAAGTGAACGTATCTGACGGGGACCGGAAAGGAGTCTCCCAGCAGAACCTCTGGTTACAGCTAAACTGGGAGAACAGAAAATTGAATTTGCATTGACACTAGAGTCACCTTTTCAGTTTTAAATACCTTAGAGGGAGAGTTAAGTTTTGAAGAAATTGGTGGTGTCGGTGCAACAGGTGAACGAGAAACTAGACCCTTCTTTAAGTCTTTCACAATGAAATTAGGAAAGCAACGGGTCACTCGGCAGTTTTTGTATGTGCCAAATTCTCCTAAACTCCTGTTAAGGAGAGATCTATTTGAGAACTTAGAGGCAGAAATTAAATTTCAAAATGGAGAGATTAAAATTTTAATTCCAGAAACTAAACGTATCGAAGCATTGGTTTTGTTGTTAACAGGATGGTTACCGACAGCAGAAGATTATACCAGTCAAAGTCTAATGCTGTAATTCCAATCGTCTGGACTGGGAAGTTCCTGGTAACTCCGAAAAGCAGAACCCGTGAGAGTTGATTTAAAGCCGGGATGGAATCCGGTAAGAATTAAACAATACCCCCTAAAACCGGAAAGTCAGAAAGGGTTAGTAATGGTAATACAAAAATTTTTAAGATACAAATTGTTAACAGAATGTGAATCCAGATATAACACCCCGATCTTGCCTGTTAAAAGGCTAATGAAAAAGATGATAGATTAGTTCAAGACCTCCTCAGAGCAATAAATCAAATAGTACAAGATATTCATCCGGTAGTAGCAAATCCTTATACTTTGTTAGCAACCCTAGCGGAGAAACAAGAATGGTTCACAGTGTTAGACCGAAAAGACGCCTTTTTCCGTATTCCCTTGGATCCCAATAGTCAAGAGGTTTTTGCTTTGGAATGGGAAAATCCTGAGACTGGGAGAAAAACACAATATACGTGGACAGTCTTGCCTCAAGGCTTTAAGAATAGTCTTACCATTTTTGGAAATCAATTGGCACGAGAATTAGAGATATGGAAGAAAGAAAATAATCAAGAAATCTTGCTGAAATATATGGATGATCTGTTAATTGTAGCTGAGACGGAAGAACAATGCACAAAGTTAACTATTAACTTTTTGAACTTTTGGGGAATCGGTGGATATCGAGCGTCAAAAGAAAAAAAACAAATAACCCAGAAAGAAGAAACTTATGTAAATGAGTTTTAAAATCCTAAAAGGGCAGAGACAATTGGGAACTGAGAGAAAAGAGGCAATTTGTCATCTCCCCGAACCTAAGACGAAAAAAATTAATGACGAGCATTTCCGGGAATGGTCGAGTGGTGTCACCTGTAGATGATAAATTGTGGCTTGCTGGCCTGACCTTTATAGGAGCAGCTCAAAACCTCAAACAACGGATTGGACCGATGCCGAGAAAGCTACTTTCCAAGAATTGAAACAGGCTGTAATAGGGGTGCCAGCCCTAGGCCTGCCAGATCTCACAAAGACACTTGAACTTTTTGCTCGTGAAAGAAGAGGTATAGCTCTGGGTATCCTGGCCCAATATTTAGGGCCAAGTGGGCGAGCTGCGGCCTACTTCTCGAAGCGCTTAGATAATGTGAGTCTGGGGTGCTCTGGTCGTCCGAGAGCCGTCGCTGCAACTGTGCTACTGATCCAGGAAGCTCGTAAGTTTAACCTGAGGACAAAGGATTACCGTACGTTTCCCATATGATAACTGTTGTGCTAAAACAGAAACGGGGGGCATTGGGTATCCCCTAGCAGGATGCTGAAATACCAAGTGGTGTTGCTGGAACAAGATGATGTTTACCTAAAAACTACTACCACCGTTAACCCTGTTGCGTTTTCAACAACTGCTCAAGTTAAAGGAGAACTGGAACGTGACTGCTTGCAGACAATCGAAAGAGTTTACTCCAGCCGACTGGATCTCTGAGATGTGCCGCTAGAAGAAACGGATTGGGAACTACATGCCGACGGAAGCGGTTCCATCTGTGAAGGAAAACGTTTATCAAGATAGACAATAACTACTGAGGAGGTAATTGCGTTGCCAGCTTTGCCTTCGACGATATCTGCCCAAAAGGCTGAATTGATAGCTCTTATTCGAGCTCTGGAACTAAGTCAAGGAAAGCGAGTCAACACTTGGACAGACTCAAAGTATGCTTTTGGAGCAGTACGCGCACATGGAGCGATGCGGAGAGAAAGAGGACTGTTACCTGCACAAGGAACCACCATTCAGCGCGCAGAACAAATACCGGAATTGTTAGAAACCATTCAAAAACCAACAGCAGTCACGATGATGCACTGTAAAGCACATCAGTTAGGTAAGACCGGTCCGAACGCAGGTAACCGACTGGCTGATAAAGCTGCTAAAGAGGCTGCAGAAAAAGGCATCCTAGCACTCGTTCCAGAGAAAAGTATAAAGTTGCCTAAAGAAACTCCAAAGTATAACGAAAAAGATGAAGAATTAATTATTAGATTGCAGGCTAACAAAATGAAACAGGATAGGCTGTAACACCGACAGGTCAAATAATAGTCCCACCCACAATAATAAGAGAAGTTGCCCGAGCTGAACATCACAAAGTATACTGGGGAACGGAAAGCGAAATATGACAAAGATTGCTTAAACAATTATAAGCGGATGTGAAATTTATATATAAAATTATCCCCGAATCAGTAATAAGATCATCTTTGGGATTATTAAAGAAGGAAATTTTTTTAGGAGAATATTAGCAAATTGATTTTATAGAATTGCCTTGAAAAGAAGGATCTATCCTAGTTTTAGTTGATATCTTTACTGGGTGGCTCGAGGCTTTCCCTTGTCACAAGGGAAGAAGTCAAAGTCTTGCTCAAAGAGATAATACCAAAATGTGGGGTGCCTGTAAGAATGTCATCTGACAATGGCCCTCATTTTATAGCAAAGATTAGGAGACAAGTTGAGCAAAGTATTATCTATAGATTGAGACTATCACACCCCACATAGACCACAAGCAAGGGGCGGGTGGGGGGGCGGGGAGAGAATGAACTATACCCTTAAGCAACAGTCGAGTAAAATTTGTCAGGAAACCTCACTCACATGGGTTAAAGCATTACCCATGGCTCTATTAAGAATCAGAGTATAGCCAGAAGAGAAAGAAAATTGAAGTCACTATGAAATATTGTATGAAAGACCATATCAAGAGTCCTATGTTCTGAGTATCTTGAGTGCCTTTGGAGATAGGTTTTTAAAAGGTGTTATGAATTCTTTAAGCAATTCTTTTCAGGAACTTTGTCAGTATGTCTCCACAGCTGGACCCTTAGAATTGGACGTAGCAGCGCATCCCTTCCGACCAGGAGATTAGATTGACTATATATAAAATCACGGAGAAGTGGAAAGGACCGTATCGAGTCATTTTAACAACCCTTATAGCAGTAAAGGTCTGGGAGAAGAACCTTGGCTTCATTATTCAAGAATAAAGAAAGCACCAACAAGAAATTGGAAGTCTAAAGAAACTGGCCCTTTAAACCTGAAAATCTATAAGTAAGTTTCACGTTATCTATTTGGGAAAACAGCTGTGTAAAGTTTATACTATTGGGGTTGCTATTAGGAATATTGTCGAGGGCAGTAATCTTTTTGTGTGTTTATAGGGTTTATGTGGGGTTTTTTTGAGGGGTTCTAAACATGAGATAAACAAAATGAAACAATTATTGTTTGAGCTATTAATCTTGATGTTAACCGTTTTTGTAATTTGGATTAAAAAAAAAATAAATCTAGTTTTGTAATTGATTCAAAGTTTGGTAAAGACACAAAATTTAACCTCAGTAACAGCCTGCCTTCCGATTCCAAAGTCAGATGAAAATCGAGTTCCGTGGAGAATACTGACATTGAATTTAACCAAAACTTGAGAACAGATGTAGAACAATGAGAATCATTTTAGCAAATTAAATGGGATGGATTTAAAAGGCAATTGTTTTTTTTAAATTTGAAAGAAGGAGTTATAGCGTTGTGAATTATAACATTACCAAACCATCCACCTCATGGACAAAAGAATTAATTTAATCGCCCTTCGGGAGAAACTTGTACAGGCACCCCTTGGGTCTGTCAGTTGCCAAAACCGTAGAGACAAGTGCAAAAAGGAACTTGGCATCATATTTGAAATATAAAACGCTGTTTAGAATTTACTGGAGTTCCAGGATCCTTGTTAGAGCCACCCAGAGTCGGGACCGTCTACGGAAATTTAGACTGCTTTAGACAACCAGAGAAAAATCACACATCCTAAACAGAGCTGTATGAAAGTTTATACTTGCAGCTCCTCTGACCCCAAACTCCAGCGACTTTCTCTAGTAGCTAAAGCTCTAAGATGGGGATGTATTTGTAGAAAGTATAATAATATTTTACATGATCTTTGGTCCCCTCTTAATGACGGAAAAAATTTAGCTTGGAGTTGACTGTATTAAAGGACAGGTGAAAAGTTCAGGGTTAACAGTTTGGGGGACTAGTGATGATATATGATCCACTCATCTTTTCATGAAGGAGAAAAGCAAATCGTGGACTTTAGACTTAATAACTCTATCCTCTCTCTGGAAGAAATCTCCCTTGTGGCCTCGCTGGTGGACCTGGGTCAATGGAAAAGATGATACCTGGCAATCGCCAAGTCTTAGAACTAAAATAAGATGGGTATTAAAATCTGTATTTTGACCCCAGTTAACACCTCTTCCAAATGAGGTGACTCTTGACATCTTTCATTCAATCAAGGAAGTGCCTGCTGCTTAACTTCCCATGGGTGTTGAGGAGTTTTGTTCCGGATTTCGGTCCCCCAGCTGCGGGCCGGGGCTGGAGGAGCCGCAGGTGCGGGCAGTGAGGCTGATGGCGACGGCCCCTCCCTGGAAAGGGGGGCTGCCGGGGGAGGGGCCGGGGCGGGGCCGGTGGGAGCCCAGGCAGGAGCGGAGCGGAGCGGAGCGGTGGCCGGGCTGCGGCTGCCCCTCGGGAGAAGGTGAGCGGGGCCGGGCGCCCCTCGGACCGCGAACGTCGGAGGCGGGGGTGGCCCGGGGGAGGTGGGGGCCGCCTGTGCCGAGGCCGGGGGCGGGGGGGGGGGAGCTGGGGGCTCACAGAGGGGCTGGAAGCACGTGCGCGCGGGGGAGGGGGGGGCGGCTCACAGGGCGGCTGGGAGCACGTGCGCGTGGGGGGGGTGCTCACCGGGCCCCGTGGCGGGGCTGCGCAGTCGCCCGGCGGGTCCCGGGGAAAGCCCCGAGGAGGACGGCGGGGTCCGTATCGCACGCACGGAGCGGCAGCGGGGGTGCACCGTGCCGGCGCGGCGGCGGCGGGCGCTGCCCGAAGCTGGAGCCGGGCGGGGGGGGGGGCCGCGCCGTGCCGGGGCGGCGGCGGCGGGCGCTGCCCGAAGCTGGAGCCGGACGCGGGGGGGGGGGGGGCCGCGCCGTGCCGTGCCGTGCCGGGGCGGCGGCGGCGGGCGCTGCCCGAAGCTGGAGCCGGGCGGGGGGGGGGGCCGCGCCGTGCCGGGGCGGCGGCGGCGGGCGCTGCCCGAAGCTGGAGCCGGGCGGGGGGGGGGGCCGCGCCGTGCCGGGGCGGCGGCGGGGGCGGGAGCGCGCTGGAGCCGCCCGGACCGGCGCTGGGGGCTCGGCGGGGACTGCGGCTGCGCCGGCGTGGGGGTGGGCGGAAACGGAAGCGGCGTCCCCTCGGGGTCAGGCAGCAGGGCAGGCTGCCTCCCGGGGCATGCCGGGAGCTGTAGTTTTCGCGGACTCGGCGGCCGGGCAGCAGCGCGGCTCTCGGGCGCGGCGTAGTCCTCGCTGCCGCCGCGGCCCCCGGAGTCCGACCAGGTCAGACTCAGGAGCGTTGCCGGTTTCGCGTGGTTTTCCGCGGGCTTCCCGCTGCGCCCGCTCCCCGACCAGCCGTGCGGACGCGCCTCCCGGGCGCATGCGCCGTCCTGCGCGTGGGGCAGCCCGGCGTTCGCGCGCCGGCTCCGGCCCCTCCGGCGCATGCGCGGTGTCCGGGAGCAGCGTGGCGGCGGCGGGCGAGCGCCGAGACCGCGGGTGAGGCGAGCGATCCCCTCCGGCGGGGGCCGGGGCGGTGGCGGTGGCGGGGGGGTGCCTCCTGCCCGCCGGCCGCCCGGGGCTGGCGGGACGGGAAGCTGCGAAGCGGCCGCTGCGGCAGGCTCCCGGTCCGCCGGAGGCGAGCCGGGCCAGGGCAGCGCCGGGCGGTTCCCCGAGAGCCGATAGAAGGGAAGAGGGGACGGAGGCGGGCACCCCCCAGGCGCTGCCAGCGGGCGCCTCCCCGAGTTGCCGGAGCTCCCCCGGCGCCTTCCCCCGGCCCCGCTCGGCCCGTGCGGCTGCCCCCAGCTCCAGCCCCTCCCCTGAAGCCTGTGCTGTAGCCGCAGGCAGCCCCTGAGCCCTGTCGTGAGGGCAGCAAGCTGGCTCTCCGATGTTCTCGAGTCTCCCTGAACGTGGGTGCCGTTAGCAGCGGTGCGGGGAACGAGCGGCGTCTGCGGAAGCCCCTGCGGAAGGAGGGGCTCCGGCCAGGGTCGAGCTACGCTAATAACGGTCACTGCTGCCTCTTTCCCTCTCCCAGAGGCCACGCTGTGAGTGCGGTTGTCCGCTCGTCCCCGGGGATGCCGTTGACTGCGGCAGCCTCAGGCTCGCGTGGGCTGTCTCTGCCTGGCCTCCCTCTCCTCGCGGCGCGGGAGCACAGAGGGACAGGCGGAGCGCTTGCTGGCTGTGGACGGGAGCTGCTGAAGCTGGAGAGGCCACAGAAAGGTAGAGAAGAAGAAACGGAAGGCCGGCCGGCAGCTGCCTCCTGCTGCAGGCAAGAGAGAGCCTGCCTCTCTGGGTGTGGGAGGATCCCTCCTCGTAGTCCACAGCAGGTCAGACCGCCAGGGTCTGTATGCATGACCAGCAGCGCGGTACGGCCACGTAGTGAGCGAGCGAGCGAGGCTACGTGTCTAGGGGGCCTCATCTCGTAAGAGCTGCGAGGCGCTCGCGTGTTCCGTTATGTGGAGGACAGCCAAGCGACTGGAGTTACAGAAGAGGAAGGCAGGAGAGAAGGAGAAGGAAGATTCTGAGCTGGCAAGGCCTCCTGGCAGCTCCAAGAGCGAGAGCTGTGGTGAGTCCTGGGCCCTCGGGGCCCTGTCGCTCCTCTTGTGCGTCCCGGTCCCTCCCTGCCTCCCCCTCGCTTTCTCATGGTGCTGTGACGTTTGGGGTTTTTTTTTGTTTTGTTTTGTTTTTATTTTGCTTCCCTGTACCTCTCCTCTTCTGTCTATTCTCTTGTCCTGCTCCCTCTTCCTCTCCCCACCCCCACCCCCGTCTTTGTCCTGCAGCCAGTTGCTGTTTTTTCCTTTTCCATCTCCTTGTCCTGATCTGCATCCGCCTCTTCCCCGCCTCCCAATTTCTCTGGCCTGTTCCCCTGGCGTTCTTTTCCTCTCTGCGCCTCTATGTGCTGCTCTGTGTCCCTGCCTTCCTATCTCTCTTCTTCCTACTTTCTGTTTCTCTCTCTCTCCCTTTGTCTTGCTCGCTGTTGCTCTTTATTTTTGTCATTCTGGATCTCGCTGTCCCCGTCCTTCTTCCTGTTCATCTCTTACTCTCTGTGACCCTTTGTGCTGCTTCCTGCCCCTTTTTTATTCACCCTCCCTCTCTCTGCAGGGCTCCTGATACCTCTCTTTCTAAATTCCCCACCGCCCCGTGCTTCTCACGGTCTTTGTCTTTCTCGCGCTCTCTCTCTCGTTGTCATCGTTCTTGTCTGTCGCTCTGTCTTGCTTCCTGTCCCGTCGTTTCTCGCTGTATCCCTTTGTCCCGCTCCCTGCTCGTATTCGTATTCCTCTCTGTCCTGAGGACCGTCCCAGTTTTTGATCTCCGTCCTGCCGCTGTCCTGATTTTTCCTTCTCTGTCATGTTCCCTGTCCCTCTTTCTGTCGCTTTTCCTCTGTCCCTGCTGCTTAGTTCTCCATCTCTGTCCAGACCCCTGTCCCTTCCCCCCCCCCGCCCCGCCTTGCTGTCCCTCTGCCTTGCTTTCTTTCGCTACCTTTTCTGTCTGTCTTTCTCTGCCCGGTTCCCTCTCCCGCCCTTTCTGACTGTGTCCCCCCGTCCAGCTAGCTGTCGCTGCTTTCTTTTTTCTGTTCCTCAGTATTTTTTTCTTTTTTCCATATCTCTCTCCCACTGCCCATCGCAGTTGTTTTTTTTTCCCCTCCGATGCTGGCCTGCTCTTTGTCCCTTTTGTCTGTCTCCTCTCTGTCCTTCTGTCATGCTCCCTGTGTCTGTTTAATCCCTTCCTCTCTGTCCTGCAGCCCGTCGCTAATTTTTTTTCCTCTTCCGTCCCTTTGTCCTGCTCCCCGTCCTTGTCTCTCTTTCCCTTGGTTCTGCCTCCCGTCCTTTTTTCCTTTCTTGCTCCATCTCTCTGTCCTGCTCCCTATCCCTCCCGCGCTCTCTCTGTTTCTGTGTCCTTCTCCTTGCCTTTCCCCACGTTGTCTGTCTTGTTGTTCCCTCTTTGGTTTTCTTGTTTTCCGGGTGGCTGGGCCCGGCTACCCGTGGGGGTGCTTCGGCTGGGAGGTCTGGGGTGGGGGGCCTGGCCGTGCCGGTGATGGCGGGGAAATAAAGCCTGAAACGGCAGTCGAGAAGCGACGCCCTGCCTGTGCTGGGGCTGCCCTGCAGAGGCGTGGGGCCGGGCCCTCTGCAGGTCCCGAGCACTCCCCGAAACTGCGCGTGGGGCCCCGGGGGTGCAGGGCTGTGGGGTGGCTACGCTCGGCGTCGCCCGTGGGCAATGCAGGGTCAGAAGTGGAGAACAAGTTTTCTGTTCCTGGGGCTTGACAGCAGGCTCGCGTGGCTGATTCGGGGGCTCGGAAACAGACCGAGCTGGGCGGCTTTGGGCCCAGAAACAGAGGTCCGGCCCTGCGTGTTTGAGCCTTGAGAACAGGCTCAGCAGCCGGGTTTTTTGGCTCCCAAATGGGCCCCGAGTCAGCTGGTGTGGGGGCCAAAAGCGGGAGCCGGCTTGGCTGGTTTTGCAGGTGGGTGGGAGGGTGTTGGGGGCTGCGGGGGGAAGCGGGGGGCGGGCAGGGTGCGTGGTCCCTCCCCGTAGATGGGGGTCTGGTTGTGTCGGACGCCGAAGTTCGGGAGGCCGGCACGCAGCAGGCCGAGCTCAACATCTGCGATGGTCTGTGGGGGGGGAAGGCGCTTTTCACACCCCACGTGCCCTCTTTGAGTCCAGCTCTTCTTTCTGCGCCGCTCAGAATAGTTATTAAGTAATTAATCGCCCAAACTTAACGCATATTTACTTGGCGTGTAACTCTGATGTTTAATCCTAATGCTCCAGTTCTGACAGCAGTTGATATGCAACCTTATGGAAAGCCCAGACCGTTGCACGTAGCTGGAGCTTGTAAGGAGAAGCAGCTGAAATCAGGCGGAGCTTCAGTGCGGAGCTGGGGCTTCAAGGAGCCAGAACTGTAGCAAGCGGGAGCTGGAACGAGGCGGGGTGTCCGCTGTCTGGAGCGTGCATTAGCCAGAGGCAAAAGTACCTGCGGCTGTAACGGGCAGGGGGCGCGATTAGCTGGAGCGTCTTTTCGCTGGAGCGTCCGTCGGCCGGACTGCGCTCCCAGCACGGCGGAAGAGCGGCCGGGCGCAGGCAGGGCTGTCCGCAGCAAGCAGCTCCGAGCAGCAGGGAGGTGAGTTGTCCTTCTGCCAGCGGGGAGCCCGGCCTCTTCCCTCGGGCATGCCATCCACACCACGCTCCTCTCTCTGCGTGGAGTGTCTCTCCCGGTCCGTTCCCGCGGGCAGAAGCGAGGTGGGGGTCCCCCGGCTCACCTGGGGCAGCCCCCCCCCCCCGCGAGGGGGCACGGGCGAGGTGTCGTCGTCCCCTCGGTACCGGGCAAAGGGGAGAGAAACCGGCTGGCGAGAGCTCCTGGGGTGCAGAGCCCTTCCGGCAGAATCCTCCCCTGTCTTTTCACCGTTGGCTGGGTGTGACAAGCAGGTTCATTTCTTTGTCTCCTCTTCTCCCAGCGTCACCTTCCGCGTCACACGAAGAAAATCCCGCGTGGTTAATTCTGCTTGCTGCTCAGGTAATCGCACGTATCGGGCTGGGGGAGCGGAGAGAAACACTTGCGAGTTCGAGGGCACTACAGATGCTCCACGTTAAACCCACAGAGAAGGTGAATTTGCTGCTAGTGCCGAAAAGCTGATGGAAAAATTGCTGTTAGCAGATCGTGCCCTGTTCCTGAACCGGTCTCTTGATGTGTTTTTGTTTCAGGTGAAAGAATGAAATGTCCTGTCTGGTAAATTCAGAGCTGCCTGTTAGCTTCTTTAGGGGGTCGAGTGTTTCTCTTCTCTCTGTTCATACTGATTTTATGGGCAAGTTGGAAATAGCCTTTTACTTTTTCATGTATAACTGAATTGTTAGGAATATGTGGTGTCCCTGTAGTTCATTTTTGAGCACCTAGATGCCAGTAGAAATGTAATGAGTGAAACATGATGGGAACTGGTACTTGATTTTTATTTGGGTTTTTTGTTTTTTTTTTTTTTCCCTTCCCCATTAAGAGTGTTGATGGCATGTTGTCCCGTGGCACAATCCCCATTCCATTCAGCGGAGTCTTCAGTCTAGGACTTTTAAGTGAAAAAGTTTGTCCTTCCAAAAAGGGACTAGTCATTCCTAGGACCGAGGCATAGACTTGCAAGGAGAGTCGCTTAAGTACGTGATCGGAATGAAAGCCAACTTTCAGTTGATGTTGCTGCTGTTGGTCTTTGCTTTCATTGATTTCTCCACCACTCCCTCGTGGTTGGGAGCTCTGAATCGTAATGTTTTTCAGTCTCTAACACATTTCCACCCCCACCCCTCAAAAAAAGGAGAGGCAGTGTCTAAAAGTTAATTAGTTTCCTCACAAATGCGTGAGTAAATAAAATGTGAGTTATGATGATTAAAACCATAGAAATGACACCAGTCTTGCAGATCTGGGCTATTTCTGAACAGGCATTCATCACACGCAAAAGTCGCCAGGGTACGGATCACCTGCGCTTCATGCTCTGACAAGACAAAATGCTGAGGCAGGGATGAGCTCTGAAAGAAGAAGGGGGAACAAAAAAAAAAAAAAAAAAAAAAAAAAGAAGGATACAGGGTCACGGTTTTGTTTTGTTGTTGTTTGTTCTTCGAGAGTGCAATATTGACTGGTGCCAGCCTGCAGAGCTCTTCTGCTGCCTGACCTCTCCTTCTCTTTCATGGCTGTAATTGTCGTTTGGATAATTGCAGAAGAGCAAGTAAGTTATTTGCCTCTGTGAATGTGCTGGTAATACCAGGAAGGCAAATGCTTGAACCGGTAGTGAATAACTGGGCTACGAGTAGAATTTCTGAAGGAAGAACAGCAGCAGCAACAGGAAGCAAATAGCAAGTGACCAAAAACTTGCGTGTGTCAAACGCATCAAAGCTTTCTTGCCGAATGTTGTTTGGCAATATGTTCCAAGTGGCTTTTTTTGGTAAATGTAAATTTTCAGGAAGTTCAGGGCTGTGTGTGGCAAAACGTGTCCCTCTGCGTACGCGTCCTGCTACGGAAATAGCGTGGGTCAGTGGCAAGTCCAGCGGCCGGGCTGCTGTTCCCTGCTCTCGACGTTGCCGTGGTAGTGTTGCGGTATTTAGACCTTCACGGACAGGCTGAGGAATGGAAGGAGAATGCCCGTTTTCTGTAAGGGCTCAGAATGCCTACCCTTTTCTCTGCCTGCCGCTCCCCTGTGCGTGAGATGAAGCTGTTTTATTTTTCTCCCTTGTTCCTGGTCTCAATATTTCTGGAGCTGTTGCTGCTGTGGGTTTGCAATTGGTGTTACTGCGTTTTTGTAGCGTTGTGGCGATGGGTCGTTTCTACTGTGGCGAAGCGTCGAGATACGGTTTTCGGTTTAAAGCGTCAGAAACTACGTTCACCGGAACCGGTAACTCGCGGCGTAGGGGAAACCGATCTGGCGCGTGCAGCTGTGCTCGCAGGGGTGCTCGGTGGCTCCTCATCAAAACGGCAGGGTGCGTGCGTGGACATCCGTAGGGTTGCGCTCTGGGTCCGAGAGCGTTAACGTATTTTTGCTGTTGGAAGATGGAATGGAGCGTGTGCCTGTTAAATCTCAGGGCGGTCAAAAGCTAGGAGGGACCCTGAGCGGGTTTGGTGGCACAACTGCGGTTTTAAAAGATCTTGCCCGGTTGGAGCAACGGCCTGGAAAAAAGGATTCTTTTTTTGCAACGAGGCAGTTCACAAGGACAGATGTGTTGCTGTGCTCCTTAGCAAAAATACTCAACTTGGGACGTATAGGGTGATGAAGCCTCGGCTATACTAAGGCTTGAGAAAATGTAGGTAGGTCTCTATGTCTGTCACCTGCGTGTATCTAGGAAAGTGAGTTCTAGTGAAAGTAAAGTTGCCAGTGAGTCAAAACAGAAAGGGGGAAAAAAAAAGAAAAGGCACAGTTGTCTGAAAAATGCAAAAGCTCTAGTGGCCCGTGTCAACAACCGTACCGAAGATGACGCAAAAATAGTTTTTCCTCCGCTCAGTCGTACTGTCTTCACAAACCTTCACAAAAAAAAAAAAAAAAGGCAGCTTTGGATTCCTACCCAGCTTTGTGCTAATGGTTTTTTTTCTTCTCTCAGCTGGATGTCAGCTGGCACCGTTTTGCCGTGGTTGCCCTTTCTTCTGCCGTGACGGTACGAGACAGATGGAAAGATTCCGTAGTGGCCTGCAAGTACAAGGTACGCCTACGATGTGTGTCTGCGTTTTTCCAAAGGTACTTGCGGTACGGACTTTAACGTTGAGAGTGTGCCAGCTCTCCTTCTACTTTTTTTTACATGAAATATTTTAACAGAAATACTAAAAATAAGTTCTGTTCTGGAGCATGTTACACCTATACAAAGTTTACTTCCCTCAGTTTATTTTCTCTTCCTGAAAGCATAATCTTCTGTTGCTGTGTGCTTGCTAGTAAATGATACTGTGAAACTAATTTTGTACTAAAAGAGGGAAGAAACTGTTCGTAAGAGTTCAGCTGTTCAGAAGAAACAGACTTTGTTTTCATGATAAAACCTTTATGCTTTTACAGTCAATGATTTCTTTTTTTTTTTAAATATCTTATAGTAGTACTCAAAAACGTTACGGAGATAATTAGCATCTGTACTAAAAGCAGTCAAGGTCAAAGAAGAGACGCGGGCAAAACAGGACAAATGGGCGTCGCATCTGTGTGTTTGCCAGGCTTTGCCAGGCTTTCCCAGGAAGCATTAGTAGCCTTGTAACTAGTGACAGTGATTCCTGAGGTGGTTTTGATGAGTTACTGCTTCAGTAATGTATTTTTTCCTTTAACCTACAGTGTGTAATTTTGACTTCAGTTGGAAAGAGATTTTCCAAAATGGAAGTCTTTCTCTCTCAAAGAAATTTTGTTTTAGGAACTTCCCATCAGAGTGGATCTTCAGAGGTGATTGACTTGACAGTAGAAGTCATCAGTAACGAGACTTTTCACTCTCTTTAAAAAAAGAGGGAAAAAAAAAAAAAAGGTCAATTTCCTTCCAAAGACCCAAGCACAGCCCATCTTCCTAAAGTTGATGGCATCGCTGGTCTTTGGTTTCTCAGTTGTAACAGTCGAGATAACATGAAAATGTGTTGCTCTGCATGCTTCAGTACTGCCAAAAGCATTAGGAAACCCACCAGTCCTTTTTGGTAGTCTGAGGTATTGCAGCAGTGGGGATTTTACAAATTGACTTGCATTGTTTAAACTGTAACTGCCAAATAGCTGTAGTATATGATTTGTTAGGTGTATGTAAGCAGTTAGGTATTTGTCTAAACATTTAAAAAGAGAGGCAACTGAATGTTATGGGTTTTTTTCCTGATGTTTTGACGGAGTGCTCTGAAGTACTTTCCTTCTGTCTGGCTTTCAATGGTGCGTTTCCCTGGCAGTTCAGTAGCACCTCTCTTGGGCAGCTCAGCTGGCCAGGTGTCCCTCCGCGTTATGCAACACGCACAAAAACCCCTAGTCCCATTAAAACCGTGTACTTTGGAGAGAGATAATTTAATGGTATGAATTCAGAGCTGTGCAAGTTAAGGTAATGGAAAAGGAAAATCAAATACTTTTATAGTATAAGTATTTTTATTGGATGTATATAAACATGGGCACACCTTTTTAGTGTAAAGTGAATGATTGAGATTTATTCTTTATTTTTCATTTTGCTCTTTGAAGTTTTCCACTTCGCTTTCAGCTTTATTCACCAAACAAGCAAGATGCAAAGCAGCAGCAGGAGCAGCAGCGCAAGGGCTGCAGCTGTTGCGGTGGATCCGTAAGCGTAGATTCTGATTGTGTACGACCTCGTCCCGCAGCCTCCCAGGGTTATCTCCCTGCAGCAGTGCTGTAAGGAAGGGAGGAGACGTTTTCCAACACCGGCGAGAGTGTTTACTTGTATGCTAAGAAGGTGTTCAAAATGGTATCAATTAGCCTAAGTGCTGATTTTAAGTGCTCAAATCGCTCTTAAGTTGTAAAGGAGGTGGTGTATTTCAAGCTGACCTGTTTACCTGGAATCCTCCTTTAGCTCAGCGACTCTTCTTGTGCACCCCCAGCCTCTGCTGGCAGGGCGGTATGAGAAGCTGGAAGGTCCCTGACTTAGTCTAAACGCTGCTTAGCAACAGCTACAGCATCGGGGTGTTGTCAACATTGTTCTCATTCTAAATCCAAAATGGCCCTGTACCAGCTAGTCAGAAGAAAATGAACTTTATTCCAGCCGAAACCAGGACAACCCCAAACCCCCTGATTCTGGGTCTGCAACGGAAAAAACCAAACAAATTTGGGACTCCTGGGAAAGCCAAATCCGCCTGGATTTGTGCAGCTGGAAAGCAAAAAACCCACCCCATTTTCATGCACAAAACCGCAACCAAAAGATCACCCCTTTTTATGTTGTGGAAAAGCACTGAAACACACCCCAAACTGAGTATTTTGAAAAAGCAGAAAACTCCCCAGTTTGGGGAAGATTGGGGGTGAAGCACAGGCAGTTTGAGGGGCGTTGCTGGGGGTCCTCCCAGTGTGGATTATCTGCTGTGGATGCTCTGTTGCGGGTTATCCCAGGCGAGTTACCTGCTGTGGATCATCCTGGGTGGACTCCCTGGGGTAGGTCATCCCCACCCGTGTCCCCCCATGCACCTTTGTACCCTCACCTACCCTCCCCCCCCCCCCCCCCCCCCGCATGTGTTTCTCCCCCATATGCCCCCTGCTGCTCCAGCCCGCCCCCTTCACCCATGCGAGTTTTTAACCCATGCGAGTTGTTTCCCCCTGCATCCCCTGCTCTTCTGTCTCCTGTCCCGTCCCCCCCGTTTCCCCCTTCTTCCTTTCCCTCCTCCATATTCCACACCACCCCCCCCACCCCCCCCATCATCCGTCAGGCTCCAGACCCCTGGCATGCTGCCTGCACCCCATTCTCTGTCATTTTTTCTTCTTCTTTTCCTTGCAAGTTGTTGTTGTTGTTTCTTTTTAATGATTAGACTGTTTTCGTTTCAAGCCATGAGTTTTCTCACTTTCGCCCTTCCGATTGTCTCCCCGTCCCACTGGGGGCGGGGGAGCGAGTGAGCGGTCGCGTGGGGCTTTGTTGCTGGCTGGCGTTAAACCACGACACGAGGTGAGTTGCAAGCCCTGCCTGGCTAATGCTGGAGGCTCTCTATGTTCGTCCTGCCATCTTGACGGGCCGTCCTTGTTCTTCATTGCCGCTTTATAGCGAGCGCCTCTCGCTCTGTAAGCGGCAGTACTGGGGCCGTGCAGGTACTGCCTGTTGCAGGCAGCAAAGGGCAATTGTGTCGCTTGCTGGCGGGAGCGGCAAGGAGTGCGGAGCCACCCTCGTGTAGGGAGCAAAGATGGAACCTCGAGGGCTCTACGGTCATCTGCTGAGGACTACTACTATCCCGACAGGCCTCTTTGCTATCCCTGCTTCACGGCTGATTCCTTTGCACGCCGGAGGGCGGGGCGGTAAGTAACACCGTGCAGCGTCTCTTCGATAAGAGACAAGCCCCGCACAAGAAGCCTTGCGTGCGCGCAGGATTGGGAGAGCAGAGTTCTGACGGCACGGAGGTGAGGAAAGGTGCGCCCACCCCAACTGAGCCCCAGGGTCGCCAGGGTATCGCTCGCTTGCAGGTGGGCCGCTGGCATCTGGTGCGCTGGGACGCGGCGTTTCCTGCTGAACAGAGCTGCCCCTCTGGCACAGAGCAGCTTTGGGTCTCTTGTGGCCTGCCTTCAGGCTGTCAGCTGAACCAGGCGTTATTTTTTGTTTTTAAAATCTGTCGCCAGCATCTGTTGACTGGCTGCTGTCACTCCCGCAACCCTGATGCCACATGCAGAGGGGATACAGCAGTCCCTGGGGCTTGCTCCAGGGGACACCCCCCCCGCTTCCCCCCCCCCCATTTGCAGGTTCCCTGTGCTGCTTCTCCTCTCTAGATAATGGGGTGGGGAGGGCAGGGGCAGAAGCGACCACCCGACTTGTCTGTTCTTTGCACTTGACTGCTGTAAACGCTCCAGGCACTCGGGTGCTTTTTGGAACGGAGGCGATGAAGATGACTGCCTGGGCTGCGAGTGGGGAAAGGGCAGGGCAACGTAAGCCCTGTGCCCCCAGTAAGTAGTTGCCGCCTGTGTCTGGTCTCTGCTGGGCTGAGCTGTCAGTCATCCGTCGTCCAGCCGCTGCTCCGAAGAGGATCGTTGTGGGGATGCTGCTGCCCGGCGACCAAAATGGGGTCCTACAGCTCGGAGGCTGCAAAGGCGCGGTGGTGCCCCTGTAACGGCACCCGTGGTCCAACGGTAACGGCAGTGCGGCACGGGGGGAGAGTGCCGCCGCGCTCGTTGCTTCCTCCCGGTAAGGAAACGCCGGTGCCGCCCCACGTGCGCGGTGTGGGCGGGCGCTCAGCGGGCAAAGCGCGGAACAGCAGCGCCGGCACCGCACAGGTGCGCAGCAGCGCCGCCGCGTCGGGTGCTGCCGCCTTGTGGGCAAAGTGTGGTACTGCAGCCCGGCGTTCGCGCGCCGGCTCTGAGCCCTCCGGCGCGCCGTCCGGGAGCACCGTGGCGGCGCGCAGGGCGCGGGTCTCGGCGGCAGCGGGCGAGCGCCGGGACCGCGGGTGAGGCGAGCGATCCGCTCCGGCGGGGGCGGGGGCGAGGGGTGCCTCCTGGCCGGCCGGGGCTGGCGGGACGGGAAGCTGCGAAGCGGCCGCCGCGGCAGGCTCCCGGTCCGCCGGAGGCGAGCCGGGCCAGGGCAGCGCCGGGCAGTTCCCCGAGAGCCGATAGAAGGGAAGAGGGGACGGAGGCGGGCACCCCGCAGGCGCGGCCAACGGGCGCCTTCCCCCGAGTCGCCGGAGCTCCGACACGGCGTGGCGGCAACCGCGCATGCGCGGCGGCGCTCCTGGCGTTGCCCAGCAGCCGGAGCGCGTTACGGCAGCTCGGCAGCCGCGCATGCGCGGTGGGCCTTTTACGGCGCTCGCCGCTGTTGCCCGGCAACCAAAGCGCGACACGACGCCTCGGCCACCGCGCATGCGCGGCTCTGCGGTTTACGGCGCTCGCGCTGTTGCCCAGCAACCGGAGCGCGTTACGGCAGCTCGGCAACCGCGCATGCGCGGTGCGCCTTTTACGGCGCTCGCCGCTGTTGCCCGGCAACCAAAGCGCGACACGACGCCTCGGCCACCGCGCATGCGCGGCTGCGCGGTTTACGGCGCTCCACCTGTTGCCCGGCAACCAAAACGCGGCACTGGCTTTCGGGTGCCGCGCATGCGCGGTGGCGCCTTTTGCCGCCCTCCTGCTGTTGCCCGGCAACCAAAACGCGGTACAGCGGCTCGGGAGCCGCGCATGCGCGGTAGCGGCGCGTTTCTCCTGCGCTCTCTTCCGCCACCTATTGAGCAGAGCTCGGTACTGCGGCTGGGGTGCCGCGCATGCGCGCTGGCGCGTTGTGCCAAGCGCTCGCCGCTGCCACCCCGCGACCAATGGTCGGTACTGCAGCTCGGAGGCTGCGAGTGCGCGGGGCTGCCCCGGTCCTGCACGTGCCGTCCGACGGTAACGGCAATGCGGCACCGGCGGGAGGTGCCGCCGCGCTCGTTGCTTCCTCCCGGTAAGGGAACGCCGCCGGCAAGGAAAGCTGGCACGGGCTGTCGCTGCCCGGCCTCCCTCTCCTCGCGGCGCGGGAGCACGAAGGGACAGGCGGGGCGCTTACCGGCTGCGGGCAGGAGCTGCTGCGGCTGAAGCTGGAGAGGCCACAGAAAGGTAGAGAAGCAGAAATGGAAGGCCGGCCGGCCGGCCGGCAGCTGCCTCCCGCTGCAGGCAAGAGAGAGCCTGCCTCTCCGCGTGTGGAAGGATCCCTCTTTGTAGTCCGCAGGGTCCGTATGCAGCACCGACGGTGCGGTACGGCCACGTAGTGTGCGAGCGAGCGAGGCTTCGTGCCTGGGAAGCCTCGTCTTGCAAGACCTACGAGACGCGTGTTCTCCTAGGGGGAGGACGGCCGTGCCGCCGGAGTTACAGAAGAGGAGGGGAGCGGGAGAGGGGCAGAAAGAAGCGTCTGAACTGGCAAATTCTCCTGGCAGCGCCAAGAACGAGAGCTGTGGTGAGCCCCGGGCCCTCGGGGCCCTGACTCCCCTCTTCTGCGTTCTGGTCCCGCCCTGCCCCTCCCCTGGTCCCCTCTCTTTCCCACACCGCTGCCTTTTTTTTTTTTCTTTTTTCTTTTTTTTTTTTTCTTTTTCTTTCCTCCCTTGTACCTCTGATACTGAAAAGCCGGTCGAAGAAACTCCCTAAGACTCGTTTTGGAGTTTTAGAAAGCAGGCATTCTTCATTGCAGCGCTGGATGCACGGGGGATAGTTCCACCTAGCGTGCATGCCACAGCTTTAGCACAAACAGGTTATAGAGAATAACTAATGGCATATTAATCAGATTAGAATACGTATACATAAAAATGATTATAACTGATTATCGTAGTACTGCCTACATCCGATCACGCGCAATGAAGGATCCCTTTGAGGCAAAGGGCTGCTTTTACCACCACGGACCCATTTGAAGTTCTTGCTGGCTGTCCTTGAAGTCTTTATTCTCGTCCTTGTTCTTTGATCTTGAAGCTTAACGCAGTTTCAATCACGTGTGGTCAGTTTCAGCATTGTTCTCATCTGGCGTCCAGGAACATCTAGTCATAAGAGCAAAGAACTGCAAAACTTAGGAGTACCTACCTCTGCTAGTCGATTGCTTGGCTGTACTTTTGTCTATTGTTTCAATCGTAGTGTTAGTATAAGATTTCTAATAATTATTTACCAAATCTCACTTTTGCAGTCACCTAGCAGCAAACCAGTTTCCACAGCTGGTACAAAATATTAAAACCATCCCAATATTTAGACGGGCCATACAGAATGTATGGAAATATGCTATCAGAGGTGTCTGAGGGGCAGGGGGAGCGCCGGGGGGGCGCCCCGAGCCCCGGAGCAGACTCGCTGGCGGGACTCGATAGGCACGCGACTGACTGAATAAACGCTGGCCGGCCGTCCTCTTTGCCCTCCGGGCTGCGTTTGCGCTCCCTTTGCACGGGGCGAGGGGCCGTGAGGGAGCCCAGGGGAGGAGGAGGAGGTGAGGCGCTGGGGGGGTCGGGCCGTGCCCCCCCTGTTCCTGCTGGGCTCCGGCTGTTGCAAATATTCTGGTAAAGAAATCAAAATTTAATCACATAGAAGAGTTAGGTTTGATTAAGAAGTAAAATTGTGAAGCATAACGTATGGGATTGTCAAGTTTGAAACGTAGCCATAGAAACTTTAGGAGCTGTGTTACGCGTGACTCTAGGAACCTTAATATTGTTAAAGTTTGAAAGAGCTAACCCTAGAAACCTCACCAGGAAGTTACTGGCTTTTCTACGTTCTGTTTCAGGAAACTAAGGAAACTGTCGTGGACACCAGTTTGCTGCTTGGAAACCCCCTTACCCTTCCCATCTCGATTTGAGGATCGAAGATGCCAGTCAGCAGAGCTAAGTGTAACTGACCAATGATTGTTTTTAAATAAGGCTATTGATAAGGTTATATAATCAAAGGACCGATCATTATAAAGGTTAAATTTAAGAACGAGCATAGTATGCATTTTTACAGAAGGAGCTTAGGTAACAATGACCTGACAGAAAAACTCTGTGAAAACTGGTGGATTTTGATACTACGTGGGGCACGCCTTTGGAGGAGCGATCCCCCGTGTCCCCAGCGCTGCGATAAACGAAGTGCCTGCTTCTTAACTTCACGTTGGTGTTAAGGAGTTTTATTCTGGATTTTGGGAACGGTTTTGGCGACCCAGATGGGACCTTGCGAGTGAGACTGGATGAGATCGAGTGTCGATCGAACTCCGGCCGGCACCGAGGCATTCTCGGGGAGAACCGTCACCCTCGACTCGCAAAGCTCCTCGCAGCGTTCCCTGCAAAAAAGGTGAGGCGCTGCTGCTTTGGAATTTGTTTGGAAAGCCTGCCCGTGAGGCGTGGCGAAAGCTTCGCAGGGTTGGGGCTTGGAGGGTACCCGTCTGCAGTGGAAGCCTAGGCGTCTGCCCGTAAGTCATAAGCGAAAGCTATTGCTGGGTTGGACTTTGTGTATTATTTGGGACAGTTGTCATTTGCATTTGTTTGGTATTTGGTATTTGAATGTATATAAGTATAATGGCATTAGCAAAATTGTTTAAGAATAAGAGTGCAGGAAATGGAACTGCTGATGAAAAGATACCAAAAACATCAGCGTCGGGATGTTTATTGGCACGTTGGGGTGAGTTGCAGGAAAAATGGTAAACAAACAGAACTTTGAGTTACAATACTATATTGCGATTACTGTCGTTTTGTAGGAGAGAGAGTAACTGGAATAAAGTGCCATATGTAGATTTGTTCTTTTTAAGTGAACGTATCTGACGGGGACCGGAAAGGAGTCTCCCAGCAGAACCTCTGGTTACAGCTAAACTGGGAGAACAGAAAATTGAATTTGCATTGACACTAGAGTCACCTTTTCAGTTTTAAATACCTTAGAGGGAGAGTTAAGTTTTGAAGAAATTGGTGGTGTCGGTGCAACAGGTGAACGAGAAACTAGACCCTTCTTTAAGTCTTTCACAATGAAATTAGGAAAGCAACGGGTCACTCGGCAGTTTTTGTATGTGCCAAATTCTCCTAAACTCCTGTTAAGGAGAGATCTATTTGAGAACTTAGAGGCAGAAATTAAATTTCAAAATGGAGAGATTAAAATTTTAATTCCAGAAACTAAACGTATCGAAGCATTGGTTTTGTTGTTAACAGGATGGTTACCGACAGCAGAAGATTATACCAGTCAAAGTCTAATGCTGTAATTCCAATCGTCTGGACTGGGAAGTTCCTGGTAACTCCGAAAAGCAGAACCCGTGAGAGTTGATTTAAAGCCGGGATGGAATCCGGTAAGAATTAAACAATACCCCCTAAAACCGGAAAGTCAGAAAGGGTTAGTAATGGTAATACAAAAATTTTTAAGATACAAATTGTTAACAGAATGTGAATCCAGATATAACACCCCGATCTTGCCTGTTAAAAGGCTAATGAAAAAGATGATAGATTAGTTCAAGACCTCCTCAGAGCAATAAATCAAATAGTACAAGATATTCATCCGGTAGTAGCAAATCCTTATACTTTGTTAGCAACCCTAGCGGAGAAACAAGAATGGTTCACAGTGTTAGACCGAAAAGACGCCTTTTTCCGTATTCCCTTGGATCCCAATAGTCAAGAGGTTTTTGCTTTGGAATGGGAAAATCCTGAGACTGGGAGAAAAACACAATATACGTGGACAGTCTTGCCTCAAGGCTTTAAGAATAGTCTTACCATTTTTGGAAATCAATTGGCACGAGAATTAGAGATATGGAAGAAAGAAAATAATCAAGAAATCTTGCTGAAATATATGGATGATCTGTTAATTGTAGCTGAGACGGAAGAACAATGCACAAAGTTAACTATTAACTTTTTGAACTTTTGGGGAATCGGTGGATATCGAGCGTCAAAAGAAAAAAAACAAATAACCCAGAAAGAAGAAACTTATGTAAATGAGTTTTAAAATCCTAAAAGGGCAGAGACAATTGGGAACTGAGAGAAAAGAGGCAATTTGTCATCTCCCCGAACCTAAGACGAAAAAAATTAATGACGAGCATTTCCGGGAATGGTCGAGTGGTGTCACCTGTAGATGATAAATTGTGGCTTGCTGGCCTGACCTTTATAGGAGCAGCTCAAAACCTCAAACAACGGATTGGACCGATGCCGAGAAAGCTACTTTCCAAGAATTGAAACAGGCTGTAATAGGGGTGCCAGCCCTAGGCCTGCCAGATCTCACAAAGACACTTGAACTTTTTGCTCGTGAAAGAAGAGGTATAGCTCTGGGTATCCTGGCCCAATATTTAGGGCCAAGTGGGCGAGCTGCGGCCTACTTCTCGAAGCGCTTAGATAATGTGAGTCTGGGGTGCTCTGGTCGTCCGAGAGCCGTCGCTGCAACTGTGCTACTGATCCAGGAAGCTCGTAAGTTTAACCTGAGGACAAAGGATTACCGTACGTTTCCCATATGATAACTGTTGTGCTAAAACAGAAACGGGGGGCATTGGGTATCCCCTAGCAGGATGCTGAAATACCAAGTGGTGTTGCTGGAACAAGATGATGTTTACCTAAAAACTACTACCACCGTTAACCCTGTTGCGTTTTCAACAACTGCTCAAGTTAAAGGAGAACTGGAACGTGACTGCTTGCAGACAATCGAAAGAGTTTACTCCAGCCGACTGGATCTCTGAGATGTGCCGCTAGAAGAAACGGATTGGGAACTACATGCCGACGGAAGCGGTTCCATCTGTGAAGGAAAACGTTTATCAAGATAGACAATAACTACTGAGGAGGTAATTGCGTTGCCAGCTTTGCCTTCGACGATATCTGCCCAAAAGGCTGAATTGATAGCTCTTATTCGAGCTCTGGAACTAAGTCAAGGAAAGCGAGTCAACACTTGGACAGACTCAAAGTATGCTTTTGGAGCAGTACGCGCACATGGAGCGATGCGGAGAGAAAGAGGACTGTTACCTGCACAAGGAACCACCATTCAGCGCGCAGAACAAATACCGGAATTGTTAGAAACCATTCAAAAACCAACAGCAGTCACGATGATGCACTGTAAAGCACATCAGTTAGGTAAGACCGGTCCGAACGCAGGTAACCGACTGGCTGATAAAGCTGCTAAAGAGGCTGCAGAAAAAGGCATCCTAGCACTCGTTCCAGAGAAAAGTATAAAGTTGCCTAAAGAAACTCCAAAGTATAACGAAAAAGATGAAGAATTAATTATTAGATTGCAGGCTAACAAAATGAAACAGGATAGGCTGTAACACCGACAGGTCAAATAATAGTCCCACCCACAATAATAAGAGAAGTTGCCCGAGCTGAACATCACAAAGTATACTGGGGAACGGAAAGCGAAATATGACAAAGATTGCTTAAACAATTATAAGCGGATGTGAAATTTATATATAAAATTATCCCCGAATCAGTAATAAGATCATCTTTGGGATTATTAAAGAAGGAAATTTTTTTAGGAGAATATTAGCAAATTGATTTTATAGAATTGCCTTGAAAAGAAGGATCTATCCTAGTTTTAGTTGATATCTTTACTGGGTGGCTCGAGGCTTTCCCTTGTCACAAGGGAAGAAGTCAAAGTCTTGCTCAAAGAGATAATACCAAAATGTGGGGTGCCTGTAAGAATGTCATCTGACAATGGCCCTCATTTTATAGCAAAGATTAGGAGACAAGTTGAGCAAAGTATTATCTATAGATTGAGACTATCACACCCCACATAGACCACAAGCAAGGGGCGGGTGGGGGGGCGGGGAGAGAATGAACTATACCCTTAAGCAACAGTCGAGTAAAATTTGTCAGGAAACCTCACTCACATGGGTTAAAGCATTACCCATGGCTCTATTAAGAATCAGAGTATAGCCAGAAGAGAAAGAAAATTGAAGTCACTATGAAATATTGTACGAAAGACCATATCAAGAGTCCTATGTTCTGAGTATCTTGAGTGCCTTTGGAGATAGGTTTTTAAAAGGTGTTATGAATTCTTTAAGCAATTCTTTTCAGGAACTTTGTCAGTATGTCTCCACAGCTGGACCCTTAGAATTGGACGTAGCAGCGCATCCCTTCCGACCAGGAGATTAGATTGACTATATATAAAATCACGGAGAAGTGGAAAGGACCGTATCGAGTCATTTTAACAACCCTTATAGCAGTAAAGGTCTGGGAGAAGAACCTTGGCTTCATTATTCAAGAATAAAGAAAGCACCAACAAGAAATTGGAAGTCTAAAGAAACTGGCCCTTTAAACCTGAAAATCTATAAGTAAGTTTCACGTTATCTATTTGGGAAAACAGCTGTGTAAAGTTTATACTATTGGGGTTGCTATTAGGAATATTGTCGAGGGCAGTAATCTTTTTGTGTGTTTATAGGGTTTATGTGGGGTTTTTTTGAGGGGTTCTAAACATGAGATAAACAAAATGAAACAATTATTGTTTGAGCTATTAATCTTGATGTTAACCGTTTTTGTAATTTGGATTAAAAAAAAAATAAATCTAGTTTTGTAATTGATTCAAAGTTTGGTAAAGACACAAAATTTAACCTCAGTAACAGCCTGCCTTCCGATTCCAAAGTCAGATGAAAATCGAGTTCCGTGGAGAATACTGACATTGAATTTAACCAAAACTTGAGAACAGATGTAGAACAATGAGAATCATTTTAGCAAATTAAATGGGATGGATTTAAAAGGCAATTGTTTTTTTTAAATTTGAAAGAAGGAGTTATAGCGTTGTGAATTATAACATTACCAAACCATCCACCTCATGGACAAAAGAATTAATTTAATCGCCCTTCGGGAGAAACTTGTACAGGCACCCCTTGGGTCTGTCAGTTGCCAAAACCGTAGAGACAAGTGCAAAAAGGAACTTGGCATCATATTTGAAATATAAAACGCTGTTTAGAATTTACTGGAGTTCCAGGATCCTTGTTAGAGCCACCCAGAGTCGGGACCGTCTACGGAAATTTAGACTGCTTTAGACAACCAGAGAAAAATCACACATCCTAAACAGAGCTGTATGAAAGTTTATACTTGCAGCTCCTCTGACCCCAAACTCCAGCGACTTTCTCTAGTAGCTAAAGCTCTAAGATGGGGATGTATTTGTAGAAAGTATAATAATATTTTACATGATCTTTGGTCCCCTCTTAATGACGGAAAAAATTTAGCTTGGAGTTGACTGTATTAAAGGACAGGTGAAAAGTTCAGGGTTAACAGTTTGGGGGACTAGTGATGATATATGATCCACTCATCTTTTCATGAAGGAGAAAAGCAAATCGTGGACTTTAGACTTAATAACTCTATCCTCTCTCTGGAAGAAATCTCCCTTGTGGCCTCGCTGGTGGACCTGGGTCAATGGAAAAGATGATACCTGGCAATCGCCAAGTCTTAGAACTAAAATAAGATGGGTATTAAAATCTGTATTTTGACCCCAGTTAACACCTCTTCCAAATGAGGTGACTCTTGACATCTTTCATTCAATCAAGGAAGTGCCTGCTGCTTAACTTCCCATGGGTGTTGAGGAGTTTTGTTCCGGATTTCGGTCCCCCAGCTGCGGGCCGGGGCTGGAGGAGCCGCAGGTGCGGGCAGTGAGGCTGATGGCGACGGCCCCTCCCTGGAAAGGGGGGCTGCCGGGGGAGGGGCCGGGGCGGGGCCGGTGGGAGCCCAGGCAGGAGCGGAGCGGAGCGGAGCGGTGGCCGGGCTGCGGCTGCCCCTCGGGAGAAGGTGAGCGGGGCCGGGCGCCCCTCGGACCGCGAACGTCGGAGGCGGGGGTGGCCCGGGGGAGGTGGGGGCCGCCTGTGCCGAGGCCGGGGGCGGGGGGGGGGGAGCTGGGGGCTCACAGAGGGGCTGGAAGCACGTGCGCGCGGGGGAGGGGGGGGCGGCTCACAGGGCGGCTGGGAGCACGTGCGCGTGGGGGGGGTGCTCACCGGGCCCCGTGGCGGGGCTGCGCAGTCGCCCGGCGGGTCCCGGGGAAAGCCCCGAGGAGGACGGCGGGGTCCGTATCGCACGCACGGAGCGGCAGCGGGGGTGCACCGTGCCGGCGCGGCGGCGGCGGGCGCTGCCCGAAGCTGGAGCCGGGCGGGCGGGGTGGGGGCCGCGCCGTGCCGGGGCGGCGGCGGCGGGCGCTGCCCGAAGCTGGAGCCGGGCGGGGGGGAGGGGGGCCGCGCCGTGCCGGGGCGGCGGCGGCGGGCGCTGCCCGAAGCTGGAGCCGGGCGCGGGGTGGGGGGGGGGGGCCGCGCCGTGCCGTGCCGTGCCGTGCCGGGGCGGCGGGCGCTGCCCGAAGCTGGAGCCGGGCGGGGGGGGGGGCCGCGCCGTGCCGGGGCGGCGGCGGCGGGCGCTGCCCGAAGCTGGAGCCGGACGCGGGGGGGGGGGGGGCCGCGCCGTGCCGTGCCGGGGCGGCGGCGGCGGGCGCTGCCCGAAGCTGGAGCCGGGCGGGGGGGGGGGGCCGCGCCGTGCCGGGGCGGCGGCGGCGGGCGCTGCCCGAAGCTGGAGCCGGGCGGGGGGGGGGGCCGCGCCGTGCCGGGGCGGCGGCGGGGGCGGGAGCGCGCTGGAGCCGCCCGGACCGGCGCTGGGGGCTCGGCGGGGACTGCGGCTGCGCCGGCGTGGGGGTGGGCGGAAACGGAAGCGGCGTCCCCTCGGGGTCAGGCAGCAGGGCAGGCTGCCTCCCGGGGCATGCCGGGAGCTGTAGTTTTCGCGGACTCGGCGGCCGGGCAGCAGCGCGGCTCTCGGGCGCGGCGTAGTCCTCGCTGCCGCCGCGGCCCCCGGAGTCCGACCAGGTCAGACTCAGGAGCGTTGCCGGTTTCGCGTGGTTTTCCGCGGGCTTCCCGCTGCGCCCGCTCCCCGACCAGCCGTGCGGACGCGCCTCCCGGGCGCATGCGCCGTCCTGCGCGTGGGGCAGCCCGGCGTTCGCGCGCCGGCTCCGGCCCCTCCGGCGCATGCGCGGTGTCCGGGAGCAGCGTGGCGGCGGCGGGCGAGCGCCGAGACCGCGGGTGAGGCGAGCGATCCCCTCCGGCGGGGGCCGGGGCGGTGGCGGTGGCGGGGGGGTGCCTCCTGCCCGCCGGCCGCCCGGGGCTGGCGGGACGGGAAGCTGCGAAGCGGCCGCTGCGGCAGGCTCCCGGTCCGCCGGAGGCGAGCCGGGCCAGGGCAGCGCCGGGCGGTTCCCCGAGAGCCGATAGAAGGGAAGAGGGGACGGAGGCGGGCACCCCCCAGGCGCTGCCAGCGGGCGCCTCCCCGAGTTGCCGGAGCTCCCCCGGCGCCTTCCCCCGGCCCCGCTCGGCCCGTGCGGCTGCCCCCAGCTCCAGCCCCTCCCCTGAAGCCTGTGCTGTAGCCGCAGGCAGCCCCTGAGCCCTGTCGTGAGGGCAGCAAGCTGGCTCTCCGATGTTCTCGAGTCTCCCTGAACGTGGGTGCCGTTAGCAGCGGTGCGGGGAACGAGCGGCGTCTGCGGAAGCCCCTGCGGAAGGAGGGGCTCCGGCCAGGGTCGAGCTACGCTAATAACGGTCACTGCTGCCTCTTTCCCTCTCCCAGAGGCCACGCTGTGAGTGCGGTTGTCCGCTCGTCCCCGGGGATGCCGTTGACTGCGGCAGCCTCAGGCTCGCGTGGGCTGTCTCTGCCTGGCCTCCCTCTCCTCGCGGCGCGGGAGCACAGAGGGACAGGCGGAGCGCTTGCTGGCTGTGGACGGGAGCTGCTGAAGCTGGAGAGGCCACAGAAAGGTAGAGAAGAAGAAACGGAAGGCCGGCCGGCAGCTGCCTCCTGCTGCAGGCAAGAGAGAGCCTGCCTCTCTGGGTGTGGGAGGATCCCTCCTCGTAGTCCACAGCAGGTCAGACCGCCAGGGTCTGTATGCATGACCAGCAGCGCGGTACGGCCACGTAGTGAGCGAGCGAGCGAGGCTACGTGTCTAGGGGGCCTCATCTCGTAAGAGCTGCGAGGCGCTCGCGTGTTCCGTTATGTGGAGGACAGCCAAGCGACTGGAGTTACAGAAGAGGAAGGCAGGAGAGAAGGAGAAGGAAGATTCTGAGCTGGCAAGGCCTCCTGGCAGCTCCAAGAGCGAGAGCTGTGGTGAGTCCTGGGCCCTCGGGGCCCTGTCGCTCCTCTTGTGCGTCCCGGTCCCTCCCTGCCTCCCCCTCGCTTTCTCATGGTGCTGTGACGTTTGGGGTTTTTTTTTGTTTTGTTTTGTTTTTATTTTGCTTCCCTGTACCTCTCCTCTTCTGTCTATTCTCTTGTCCTGCTCCCTCTTCCTCTCCCCACCCCCACCCCCGTCTTTGTCCTGCAGCCAGTTGCTGTTTTTTCCTTTTCCATCTCCTTGTCCTGATCTGCATCCGCCTCTTCCCCGCCTCCCAATTTCTCTGGCCTGTTCCCCTGGCGTTCTTTTCCTCTCTGCGCCTCTATGTGCTGCTCTGTGTCCCTGCCTTCCTATCTCTCTTCTTCCTACTTTCTGTTTCTCTCTCTCTCCCTTTGTCTTGCTCGCTGTTGCTCTTTATTTTTGTCATTCTGGATCTCGCTGTCCCCGTCCTTCTTCCTGTTCATCTCTTACTCTCTGTGACCCTTTGTGCTGCTTCCTGCCCCTTTTTTATTCACCCTCCCTCTCTCTGCAGGGCTCCTGATACCTCTCTTTCTAAATTCCCCACCGCCCCGTGCTTCTCACGGTCTTTGTCTTTCTCGCGCTCTCTCTCTCGTTGTCATCGTTCTTGTCTGTCGCTCTGTCTTGCTTCCTGTCCCGTCGTTTCTCGCTGTATCCCTTTGTCCCGCTCCCTGCTCGTATTCGTATTCCTCTCTGTCCTGAGGACCGTCCCAGTTTTTGATCTCCGTCCTGCCGCTGTCCTGATTTTTCCTTCTCTGTCATGTTCCCTGTCCCTCTTTCTGTCGCTTTTCCTCTGTCCCTGCTGCTTAGTTCTCCATCTCTGTCCAGACCCCTGTCCCTTCCCCCCCCCCGCCCCGCCTTGCTGTCCCTCTGCCTTGCTTTCTTTCGCTACCTTTTCTGTCTGTCTTTCTCTGCCCGGTTCCCTCTCCCGCCCTTTCTGACTGTGTCCCCCCGTCCAGCTAGCTGTCGCTGCTTTCTTTTTTCTGTTCCTCAGTATTTTTTTCTTTTTTCCATATCTCTCTCCCACTGCCCATCGCAGTTGTTTTTTTTTCCCCTCCGATGCTGGCCTGCTCTTTGTCCCTTTTGTCTGTCTCCTCTCTGTCCTTCTGTCATGCTCCCTGTGTCTGTTTAATCCCTTCCTCTCTGTCCTGCAGCCCGTCGCTAATTTTTTTTCCTCTTCCGTCCCTTTGTCCTGCTCCCCGTCCTTGTCTCTCTTTCCCTTGGTTCTGCCTCCCGTCCTTTTTTCCTTTCTTGCTCCATCTCTCTGTCCTGCTCCCTATCCCTCCCGCGCTCTCTCTGTTTCTGTGTCCTTCTCCTTGCCTTTCCCCACGTTGTCTGTCTTGTTGTTCCCTCTTTGGTTTTCTTGTTTTCCGGGTGGCTGGGCCCGGCTACCCGTGGGGGTGCTTCGGCTGGGAGGTCTGGGGTGGGGGGCCTGGCCGTGCCGGTGATGGCGGGGAAATAAAGCCTGAAACGGCAGTCGAGAAGCGACGCCCTGCCTGTGCTGGGGCTGCCCTGCAGAGGCGTGGGGCCGGGCCCTCTGCAGGTCCCGAGCACTCCCCGAAACTGCGCGTGGGGCCCCGGGGGTGCAGGGCTGTGGGGTGGCTACGCTCGGCGTCGCCCGTGGGCAATGCAGGGTCAGAAGTGGAGAACAAGTTTTCTGTTCCTGGGGCTTGACAGCAGGCTCGCGTGGCTGATTCGGGGGCTCGGAAACAGACCGAGCTGGGCGGCTTTGGGCCCAGAAACAGAGGTCCGGCCCTGCGTGTTTGAGCCTTGAGAACAGGCTCAGCAGCCGGGTTTTTTGGCTCCCAAATGGGCCCCGAGTCAGCTGGTGTGGGGGCCAAAAGCGGGAGCCGGCTTGGCTGGTTTTGCAGGTGGGTGGGAGGGTGTTGGGGGCTGCGGGGGGAAGCGGGGGGCGGGCAGGGTGCGTGGTCCCTCCCCGTAGATGGGGGTCTGGTTGTGTCGGACGCCGAAGTTCGGGAGGCCGGCACGCAGCAGGCCGAGCTCAACATCTGCGATGGTCTGTGGGGGGGGAAGGCGCTTTTCACACCCCACGTGCCCTCTTTGAGTCCAGCTCTTCTTTCTGCGCCGCTCAGAATAGTTATTAAGTAATTAATCGCCCAAACTTAACGCATATTTACTTGGCGTGTAACTCTGATGTTTAATCCTAATGCTCCAGTTCTGACAGCAGTTGATATGCAACCTTATGGAAAGCCCAGACCGTTGCACGTAGCTGGAGCTTGTAAGGAGAAGCAGCTGAAATCAGGCGGAGCTTCAGTGCGGAGCTGGGGCTTCAAGGAGCCAGAACTGTAGCAAGCGGGAGCTGGAACGAGGCGGGGTGTCCGCTGTCTGGAGCGTGCATTAGCCAGAGGCAAAAGTACCTGCGGCTGTAACGGGCAGGGGGCGCGATTAGCTGGAGCGTCTTTTCGCTGGAGCGTCCGTCGGCCGGACTGCGCTCCCAGCACGGCGGAAGAGCGGCCGGGCGCAGGCAGGGCTGTCCGCAGCAAGCAGCTCCGAGCAGCAGGGAGGTGAGTTGTCCTTCTGCCAGCGGGGAGCCCGGCCTCTTCCCTCGGGCATGCCATCCACACCACGCTCCTCTCTCTGCGTGGAGTGTCTCTCCCGGTCCGTTCCCGCGGGCAGAAGCGAGGTGGGGGTCCCCCGGCTCACCTGGGGCAGCCCCCCCCCCCCGCGAGGGGGCACGGGCGAGGTGTCGTCGTCCCCTCGGTACCGGGCAAAGGGGAGAGAAACCGGCTGGCGAGAGCTCCTGGGGTGCAGAGCCCTTCCGGCAGAATCCTCCCCTGTCTTTTCACCGTTGGCTGGGTGTGACAAGCAGGTTCATTTCTTTGTCTCCTCTTCTCCCAGCGTCACCTTCCGCGTCACACGAAGAAAATCCCGCGTGGTTAATTCTGCTTGCTGCTCAGGTAATCGCACGTATCGGGCTGGGGGAGCGGAGAGAAACACTTGCGAGTTCGAGGGCACTACAGATGCTCCACGTTAAACCCACAGAGAAGGTGAATTTGCTGCTAGTGCCGAAAAGCTGATGGAAAAATTGCTGTTAGCAGATCGTGCCCTGTTCCTGAACCGGTCTCTTGATGTGTTTTTGTTTCAGGTGAAAGAATGAAATGTCCTGTCTGGTAAATTCAGAGCTGCCTGTTAGCTTCTTTAGGGGGTCGAGTGTTTCTCTTCTCTCTGTTCATACTGATTTTATGGGCAAGTTGGAAATAGCCTTTTACTTTTTCATGTATAACTGAATTGTTAGGAATATGTGGTGTCCCTGTAGTTCATTTTTGAGCACCTAGATGCCAGTAGAAATGTAATGAGTGAAACATGATGGGAACTGGTACTTGATTTTTATTTGGGTTTTTTGTTTTTTTTTTTTTTCCCTTCCCCATTAAGAGTGTTGATGGCATGTTGTCCCGTGGCACAATCCCCATTCCATTCAGCGGAGTCTTCAGTCTAGGACTTTTAAGTGAAAAAGTTTGTCCTTCCAAAAAGGGACTAGTCATTCCTAGGACCGAGGCATAGACTTGCAAGGAGAGTCGCTTAAGTACGTGATCGGAATGAAAGCCAACTTTCAGTTGATGTTGCTGCTGTTGGTCTTTGCTTTCATTGATTTCTCCACCACTCCCTCGTGGTTGGGAGCTCTGAATCGTAATGTTTTTCAGTCTCTAACACATTTCCACCCCCACCCCTCAAAAAAAGGAGAGGCAGTGTCTAAAAGTTAATTAGTTTCCTCACAAATGCGTGAGTAAATAAAATGTGAGTTATGATGATTAAAACCATAGAAATGACACCAGTCTTGCAGATCTGGGCTATTTCTGAACAGGCATTCATCACACGCAAAAGTCGCCAGGGTACGGATCACCTGCGCTTCATGCTCTGACAAGACAAAATGCTGAGGCAGGGATGAGCTCTGAAAGAAGAAGGGGGAACAAAAAAAAAAAAAAAAAAAAAAAAAAGAAGGATACAGGGTCACGGTTTTGTTTTGTTGTTGTTTGTTCTTCGAGAGTGCAATATTGACTGGTGCCAGCCTGCAGAGCTCTTCTGCTGCCTGACCTCTCCTTCTCTTTCATGGCTGTAATTGTCGTTTGGATAATTGCAGAAGAGCAAGTAAGTTATTTGCCTCTGTGAATGTGCTGGTAATACCAGGAAGGCAAATGCTTGAACCGGTAGTGAATAACTGGGCTACGAGTAGAATTTCTGAAGGAAGAACAGCAGCAGCAACAGGAAGCAAATAGCAAGTGACCAAAAACTTGCGTGTGTCAAACGCATCAAAGCTTTCTTGCCGAATGTTGTTTGGCAATATGTTCCAAGTGGCTTTTTTTGGTAAATGTAAATTTTCAGGAAGTTCAGGGCTGTGTGTGGCAAAACGTGTCCCTCTGCGTACGCGTCCTGCTACGGAAATAGCGTGGGTCAGTGGCAAGTCCAGCGGCCGGGCTGCTGTTCCCTGCTCTCGACGTTGCCGTGGTAGTGTTGCGGTATTTAGACCTTCACGGACAGGCTGAGGAATGGAAGGAGAATGCCCGTTTTCTGTAAGGGCTCAGAATGCCTACCCTTTTCTCTGCCTGCCGCTCCCCTGTGCGTGAGATGAAGCTGTTTTATTTTTCTCCCTTGTTCCTGGTCTCAATATTTCTGGAGCTGTTGCTGCTGTGGGTTTGCAATTGGTGTTACTGCGTTTTTGTAGCGTTGTGGCGATGGGTCGTTTCTACTGTGGCGAAGCGTCGAGATACGGTTTTCGGTTTAAAGCGTCAGAAACTACGTTCACCGGAACCGGTAACTCGCGGCGTAGGGGAAACCGATCTGGCGCGTGCAGCTGTGCTCGCAGGGGTGCTCGGTGGCTCCTCATCAAAACGGCAGGGTGCGTGCGTGGACATCCGTAGGGTTGCGCTCTGGGTCCGAGAGCGTTAACGTATTTTTGCTGTTGGAAGATGGAATGGAGCGTGTGCCTGTTAAATCTCAGGGCGGTCAAAAGCTAGGAGGGACCCTGAGCGGGTTTGGTGGCACAACTGCGGTTTTAAAAGATCTTGCCCGGTTGGAGCAACGGCCTGGAAAAAAGGATTCTTTTTTTGCAACGAGGCAGTTCACAAGGACAGATGTGTTGCTGTGCTCCTTAGCAAAAATACTCAACTTGGGACGTATAGGGTGATGAAGCCTCGGCTATACTAAGGCTTGAGAAAATGTAGGTAGGTCTCTATGTCTGTCACCTGCGTGTATCTAGGAAAGTGAGTTCTAGTGAAAGTAAAGTTGCCAGTGAGTCAAAACAGAAAGGGGGAAAAAAAAAGAAAAGGCACAGTTGTCTGAAAAATGCAAAAGCTCTAGTGGCCCGTGTCAACAACCGTACCGAAGATGACGCAAAAATAGTTTTTCCTCCGCTCAGTCGTACTGTCTTCACAAACCTTCACAAAAAAAAAAAAAAAAGGCAGCTTTGGATTCCTACCCAGCTTTGTGCTAATGGTTTTTTTTCTTCTCTCAGCTGGATGTCAGCTGGCACCGTTTTGCCGTGGTTGCCCTTTCTTCTGCCGTGACGGTACGAGACAGATGGAAAGATTCCGTAGTGGCCTGCAAGTACAAGGTACGCCTACGATGTGTGTCTGCGTTTTTCCAAAGGTACTTGCGGTACGGACTTTAACGTTGAGAGTGTGCCAGCTCTCCTTCTACTTTTTTTTACATGAAATATTTTAACAGAAATACTAAAAATAAGTTCTGTTCTGGAGCATGTTACACCTATACAAAGTTTACTTCCCTCAGTTTATTTTCTCTTCCTGAAAGCATAATCTTCTGTTGCTGTGTGCTTGCTAGTAAATGATACTGTGAAACTAATTTTGTACTAAAAGAGGGAAGAAACTGTTCGTAAGAGTTCAGCTGTTCAGAAGAAACAGACTTTGTTTTCATGATAAAACCTTTATGCTTTTACAGTCAATGATTTCTTTTTTTTTTTAAATATCTTATAGTAGTACTCAAAAACGTTACGGAGATAATTAGCATCTGTACTAAAAGCAGTCAAGGTCAAAGAAGAGACGCGGGCAAAACAGGACAAATGGGCGTCGCATCTGTGTGTTTGCCAGGCTTTGCCAGGCTTTCCCAGGAAGCATTAGTAGCCTTGTAACTAGTGACAGTGATTCCTGAGGTGGTTTTGATGAGTTACTGCTTCAGTAATGTATTTTTTCCTTTAACCTACAGTGTGTAATTTTGACTTCAGTTGGAAAGAGATTTTCCAAAATGGAAGTCTTTCTCTCTCAAAGAAATTTTGTTTTAGGAACTTCCCATCAGAGTGGATCTTCAGAGGTGATTGACTTGACAGTAGAAGTCATCAGTAACGAGACTTTTCACTCTCTTTAAAAAAAGAGGGAAAAAAAAAAAAAAGGTCAATTTCCTTCCAAAGACCCAAGCACAGCCCATCTTCCTAAAGTTGATGGCATCGCTGGTCTTTGGTTTCTCAGTTGTAACAGTCGAGATAACATGAAAATGTGTTGCTCTGCATGCTTCAGTACTGCCAAAAGCATTAGGAAACCCACCAGTCCTTTTTGGTAGTCTGAGGTATTGCAGCAGTGGGGATTTTACAAATTGACTTGCATTGTTTAAACTGTAACTGCCAAATAGCTGTAGTATATGATTTGTT
Source organism: Buteo buteo (assembly GCF_964188355.1). Lineage (NCBI taxonomy): Eukaryota > Metazoa > Chordata > Aves > Accipitriformes > Accipitridae > Buteo > Buteo buteo. The sequence continues at coordinate 65,755 of NW_027439425.1, forward strand.
AGGTGTATGTAAGCAGTTAGGTATTTGTCTAAACATTTAAAAAGAGAGGCAACTGAATGTTATGGGTTTTTTTCCTGATGTTTTGACGGAGTGCTCTGAAGTACTTTCCTTCTGTCTGGCTTTCAATGGTGCGTTTCCCTGGCAGTTCAGTAGCACCTCTCTTGGGCAGCTCAGCTGGCCAGGTGTCCCTCCGCGTTATGCAACACGCACAAAAACCCCTAGTCCCATTAAAACCGTGTACTTTGGAGAGAGATAATTTAATGGTATGAATTCAGAGCTGTGCAAGTTAAGGTAATGGAAAAGGAAAATCAAATACTTTTATAGTATAAGTATTTTTATTGGATGTATATAAACATGGGCACACCTTTTTAGTGTAAAGTGAATGATTGAGATTTATTCTTTATTTTTCATTTTGCTCTTTGAAGTTTTCCACTTCGCTTTCAGCTTTATTCACCAAACAAGCAAGATGCAAAGCAGCAGCAGGAGCAGCAGCGCAAGGGCTGCAGCTGTTGCGGTGGATCCGTAAGCGTAGATTCTGATTGTGTACGACCTCGTCCCGCAGCCTCCCAGGGTTATCTCCCTGCAGCAGTGCTGTAAGGAAGGGAGGAGACGTTTTCCAACACCGGCGAGAGTGTTTACTTGTATGCTAAGAAGGTGTTCAAAATGGTATCAATTAGCCTAAGTGCTGATTTTAAGTGCTCAAATCGCTCTTAAGTTGTAAAGGAGGTGGTGTATTTCAAGCTGACCTGTTTACCTGGAATCCTCCTTTAGCTCAGCGACTCTTCTTGTGCACCCCCAGCCTCTGCTGGCAGGGCGGTATGAGAAGCTGGAAGGTCCCTGACTTAGTCTAAACGCTGCTTAGCAACAGCTACAGCATCGGGGTGTTGTCAACATTGTTCTCATTCTAAATCCAAAATGGCCCTGTACCAGCTAGTCAGAAGAAAATGAACTTTATTCCAGCCGAAACCAGGACAACCCCAAACCCCCTGATTCTGGGCCTGCAACGGAAAAAACCAAACAAATTTGGGACTCCTGGGAAAGCCAAATCCGCCTGGATTTGTGCAGCTGGAAAGCAAAAAACCCACCCCATTTTCATGCACAAAACCGCAACCAAAAGATCACCCCTTTTTATGTTGTGGAAAAGCACTGAAACACACCCCAAACTGAGTATTTTGAAAAAGCAGAAAACTCCCCAGTTTGGGGAAGATTGGGGGTGAAGCACAGGCAGTTTGAGGGGCGTTGCTGGGGGTCCTCCCAGTGTGGATTATCTGCTGTGGATGCTCTGTTGCGGGTTATCCCAGGCGAGTTACCTGCTGTGGATCATCCTGGGTGGACTCCCTGGGGTAGGTCATCCCCACCCGTGTCCCCCCATGCACCTTTGTACCCTCACCTACCCTCCCCCCCCCCCCCCCCCCCCGCATGTGTTTCTCCCCCATATGCCCCCTGCTGCTCCAGCCCGCCCCCTTCACCCATGCGAGTTTTTAACCCATGCGAGTTGTTTCCCCCTGCATCCCCTGCTCTTCTGTCTCCTGTCCCGTCCCCCCCGTTTCCCCCTTCTTCCTTTCCCTCCTCCATATTCCACACCACCCCCCCCACCCCCCCCATCATCCGTCAGGCTCCAGACCCCTGGCATGCTGCCTGCACCCCATTCTCTGTCATTTTTTCTTCTTCTTTTCCTTGCAAGTTGTTGTTGTTGTTTCTTTTTAATGATTAGACTGTTTTCGTTTCAAGCCATGAGTTTTCTCACTTTCGCCCTTCCGATTGTCTCCCCGTCCCACTGGGGGCGGGGGAGCGAGTGAGCGGTCGCGTGGGGCTTTGTTGCTGGCTGGCGTTAAACCACGACACGAGGTGAGTTGCAAGCCCTGCCTGGCTAATGCTGGAGGCTCTCTATGTTCGTCCTGCCATCTTGACGGGCCGTCCTTGTTCTTCATTGCCGCTTTATAGCGAGCGCCTCTCGCTCTGTAAGCGGCAGTACTGGGGCCGTGCAGGTACTGCCTGTTGCAGGCAGCAAAGGGCAATTGTGTCGCTTGCTGGCGGGAGCGGCAAGGAGTGCGGAGCCACCCTCGTGTAGGGAGCAAAGATGGAACCTCGAGGGCTCTACGGTCATCTGCTGAGGACTACTACTATCCCGACAGGCCTCTTTGCTATCCCTGCTTCACGGCTGATTCCTTTGCACGCCGGAGGGCGGGGCGGTAAGTAACACCGTGCAGCGTCTCTTCGATAAGAGACAAGCCCCGCACAAGAAGCCTTGCGTGCGCGCAGGATTGGGAGAGCAGAGTTCTGACGGCACGGAGGTGAGGAAAGGTGCGCCCACCCCAACTGAGCCCCAGGGTCGCCAGGGTATCGCTCGCTTGCAGGTGGGCCGCTGGCATCTGGTGCGCTGGGACGCGGCGTTTCCTGCTGAACAGAGCTGCCCCTCTGGCACAGAGCAGCTTTGGGTCTCTTGTGGCCTGCCTTCAGGCTGTCAGCTGAACCAGGCGTTATTTTTTGTTTTTAAAATCTGTCGCCAGCATCTGTTGACTGGCTGCTGTCACTCCCGCAACCCTGATGCCACATGCAGAGGGGATACAGCAGTCCCTGGGGCTTGCTCCAGGGGACACCCCCCCCGCTTCCCCCCCCCCCCATTTGCAGGTTCCCTGTGCTGCTTCTCCTCTCTAGATAATGGGGTGGGGAGGGCAGGGGCAGAAGCGACCACCCGACTTGTCTGTTCTTTGCACTTGACTGCTGTAAATGCTCCAGGCACTCGGGTGCTTTTTGGAACGGAGGCGATGAAGATGACTGCCTGGGCTGCGAGTGGGGAAAGGGCAGGGCAACGTAAGCCCTGTGCCCCCAGTAAGTAGTTGCCGCCTGTGTCTGGTCTCTGCTGGGCTGAGCTGTCAGTCATCCGTCGTCCAGCCGCTGCTCCGAAGAGGATCGTTGTGGGGATGCTGCTGCCCGGCGACCAAAATGGGGTCCTACAGCTCGGAGGCTGCAAAGGCGCGGTGGTGCCCCTGTAACGGCACCCGTGGTCCAACGGTAACGGCAGTGCGGCACGGGGGGAGAGTGCCGCCGCGCTCGTTGCTTCCTCCCGGTAAGGAAACGCCGGTGCCGCCCCACGTGCGCGGTGTGGGCGGGCGCTCAGCGGGCAAAGCGCGGAACAGCAGCGCTGGCACCGCACAGGTGCGCAGCAGCGCCGCCGCGTCGGGTGCTGCCGCCTTGTGGGCAAAGTGTGGTACTGCAGCCCGGCGTTCGCGCGCCGGCTCTGAGCCCTCCGGCGCGCCGTCCGGGAGCACCGTGGCGGCGCGCAGGGCGCGGGTCTCGGCGGCAGCGGGCGAGCGCCGGGACCGCGGGTGAGGCGAGCGATCCGCTCCGGCGGGGGCGAGGGGTGCCTCCTGGCCGGCCGGGGCTGGCGGGACGGGAAGCTGCGAAGCGGCCGCCGCGGCAGGCTCCCGGTCCGCCGGAGGCGAGCCGGGCCAGGGCAGCGCCGGGCAGTTCCCCGAGAGCCGATAGAAAGGAAGAGGGGACGGAGGCGGGCACCCCGCAGGCGCGGCCAACGGGCGCCTTCCCCCGAGTCGCCGGAGCTCCGACACGGCGTGGCGGCAACCGCGCATGCGCGGCGGCGCTCCTGGCGTTGCCCAGCAGCCGGAGCGCGTTACGGCAGCTCGGCAGCCGCGCATGCGCGGTGGGCCTTTTACGGCGCTCGCCGCTGTTGCCCGGCAACCAAAGCGCGACACGACGCCTCGGCCACCGCGCATGCGCGGCTCTGCGGTTTACGGCGCTCGCGCTGTTGCCCAGCAACCGGAGCGCGTTACGGCAGCTCGGCAACCGCGCATGCGCGGTGCGCCTTTTACGGCGCTCGCCGCTGTTGCCCGGCAACCAAAGCGCGACACGACGCCTCGGCCACCGCGCATGCGCGGCTGCGCGGTTTACGGCGCTCCACCTGTTGCCCGGCAACCAAAACGCGGCACTGGCTTTCGGGTGCCGCGCATGCGCGGTGGCGCCTTTTGCCGCCCTCCTGCTGTTGCCCGGCAACCAAAACGCGGTACAGCGGCTCGGGAGCCGCGCATGCGCGGTAGCGGCGCGTTTCTCCTGCGCTCTCTTCCGCCACCTATTGAGCAGAGCTCGGTACTGCGGCTGGGGTGCCGCGCATGCGCGCTGGCGCGTTGTGCCAAGCGCTCGCCGCTGCCACCCCGCGACCAATGGTCGGTACTGCAGCTCGGAGGCTGCGAGTGCGCGGGGCTGCCCCGGTCCTGCACGTGCCGTCCGACGGTAACGGCAATGCGGCACCGGCGGGAGGTGCCGCCGCGCTCGTTGCTTCCTCCCGGTAAGGGAACGCCGCCGGCAAGGAAAGCTGGCACGGGCTGTCGCTGCCCGGCCTCCCTCTCCTCGCGGCGCGGGAGCACGAAGGGACAGGCGGGGCGCTTACCGGCTGCGGGCAGGAGCTGCTGCGGCTGAAGCTGGAGAGGCCACAGAAAGGTAGAGAAGCAGAAATGGAAGGCCGGCCGGCCGGCCGGCAGCTGCCTCCCGCTGCAGGCAAGAGAGAGCCTGCCTCTCCGCGTGTGGAAGGATCCCTCTTTGTAGTCCGCAGGGTCCGTATGCAGCACCGACGGTGCGGTACGGCCACGTAGTGTGCGAGCGAGCGAGGCTTCGTGCCTGGGAAGCCTCGTCTTGCAAGACCTACGAGACGCGTGTTCTCCTAGGGGGAGGACGGCCGTGCCGCCGGAGTTACAGAAGAGGAGGGGAGCGGGAGAGGGGCAGAAAGAAGCGTCTGAACTGGCAAATTCTCCTGGCAGCGCCAAGAACGAGAGCTGTGGTGAGCCCCGGGCCCTCGGGGCCCTGACTCCCCTCTTCTGCGTTCTGGTCCCGCCCTGCCCCTCCCCTGGTCCCCTCTCTTTCCCACACCGCTGCCTTTTTTTTTTTTCTTTTTTCTTTTTTTTTTTTTCTTTTTCTTTCCTCCCTTGTACCTCTGATACTGAAAAGCCGGTCGAAGAAACTCCCTAAGACTCGTTTTGGAGTTTTAGAAAGCAGGCATTCTTCATTGCAGCGCTGGATGCACGGGGGATAGTTCCACCTAGCGTGCATGCCACAGCTTTAGCACAAACAGGTTATAGAGAATAACTAATGGCATATTAATCAGATTAGAATACGTATACATAAAAATGATTATAACTGATTATCGTAGTACTGCCTACATCCGATCACGCGCAATGAAGGATCCCTTTGAGGCAAAGGGCTGCTTTTACCACCACGGACCCATTTGAAGTTCTTGCTGGCTGTCCTTGAAGTCTTTATTCTCGTCCTTGTTCTTTGATCTTGAAGCTTAACGCAGTTTCAATCACGTGTGGTCAGTTTCAGCATTGTTCTCATCTGGCGTCCAGGAACATCTAGTCATAAGAGCAAAGAACTGCAAAACTTAGGAGTACCTACCTCTGCTAGTCGATTGCTTGGCTGTACTTTTGTCTATTGTTTCAATCGTAGTGTTAGTATAAGATTTCTAATAATTATTTACCAAATCTCACTTTTGCAGTCACCTAGCAGCAAACCAGTTTCCACAGCTGGTACAAAATATTAAAACCATCCCAATATTTAGACGGGCCATACAGAATGTATGGAAATATGCTATCAGAGGTGTCTGAGGGGCAGGGGGAGCGCCGGGGGGGCGCCCCGAGCCCCGGAGCAGACTCGCTGGCGGGACTCGATAGGCACGCGACTGACTGAATAAACGCTGGCCGGCCGTCCTCTTTGCCCTCCGGGCTGCGTTTGCGCTCCCTTTGCACGGGGCGAGGGGCCGTGAGGGAGCCCAGGGGAGGAGGAGGAGGTGAGGCGCTGGGGGGGTCGGGCCGTGCCCCCCCTGTTCCTGCTGGGCTCCGGCTGTTGCAAATATTCTGGTAAAGAAATCAAAATTTAATCACATAGAAGAGTTAGGTTTGATTAAGAAGTAAAATTGTGAAGCATAACGTATGGGATTGTCAAGTTTGAAACGTAGCCATAGAAACTTTAGGAGCTGTGTTACGCGTGACTCTAGGAACCTTAATATTGTTAAAGTTTGAAAGAGCTAACCCTAGAAACCTCACCAGGAAGTTACTGGCTTTTCTACGTTCTGTTTCAGGAAACTAAGGAAACTGTCGTGGACACCAGTTTGCTGCTTGGAAACCCCCTTACCCTTCCCATCTCGATTTGAGGATCGAAGATGCCAGTCAGCAGAGCTAAGTGTAACTGACCAATGATTGTTTTTAAATAAGGCTATTGATAAGGTTATATAATCAAAGGACCGATCATTATAAAGGTTAAATTTAAGAACGAGCATAGTATGCATTTTTACAGAAGGAGCTTAGGTAACAATGACCTGACAGAAAAACTCTGTGAAAACTGGTGGATTTTGATACTACGTGGGGCACGCCTTTGGAGGAGCGATCCCCCGTGTCCCCAGCGCTGCGATAAACGAAGTGCCTGCTTCTTAACTTCACGTTGGTGTTAAGGAGTTTTATTCTGGATTTTGGGAACGGTTTTGGCGACCCAGATGGGACCTTGCGAGTGAGACTGGATGAGATCGAGTGTCGATCGAACTCCGGCCGGCACCGAGGCATTCTCGGGGAGAACCGTCACCCTCGACTCGCAAAGCTCCTCGCAGCGTTCCCTGCAAAAAAGGTGAGGCGCTGCTGCTTTGGAATTTGTTTGGAAAGCCTGCCCGTGAGGCGTGGCGAAAGCTTCGCAGGGTTGGGGCTTGGAGGGTACCCGTCTGCAGTGGAAGCCTAGGCGTCTGCCCGTAAGTCATAAGCGAAAGCTATTGCTGGGTTGGACTTTGTGTATTATTTGGGACAGTTGTCATTTGCATTTGTTTGGTATTTGGTATTTGAATGTATATAAGTATAATGGCATTAGCAAAATTGTTTAAGAATAAGAGTGCAGGAAATGGAACTGCTGATGAAAAGATACCAAAAACATCAGCGTCGGGATGTTTATTGGCACGTTGGGGTGAGTTGCAGGAAAAATGGTAAACAAACAGAACTTTGAGTTACAATACTATATTGCGATTACTGTCGTTTTGTAGGAGAGAGAGTAACTGGAATAAAGTGCCATATGTAGATTTGTTCTTTTTAAGTGAACGTATCTGACGGGGACCGGAAGGGAGTCTCCCAGCAGAACCTCTGGTTACAGCTAAACTGGGAGAACAGAAAATTGAATTTGCATTGACACTAGAGTCACCTTTTCAGTTTTAAATACCTTAGAGGGAGAGTTAAGTTTTGAAGAAATTGGTGGTGTCGGTGCAACAGGTGAACGAGAAACTAGACCCTTCTTTAAGTCTTTCACAATGAAATTAGGAAAGCAACGGGTCACTCGGCAGTTTTTGTATGTGCCAAATTCTCCTAAACTCCTGTTAAGGAGAGATCTATTTGAGAACTTAGAGGCAGAAATTAAATTTCAAAATGGAGAGATTAAAATTTTAATTCCAGAAACTAAACGTATCGAAGCATTGGTTTTGTTGTTAACAGGATGGTTACCGACAGCAGAAGATTATACCAGTCAAAGTCTAATGCTGTAATTCCAATCGTCTGGACTGGGAAGTTCCTGGTAACTCCGAAAAGCAGAACCCGTGAGAGTTGATTTAAAGCCGGGATGGAATCCGGTAAGAATTAAACAATACCCCCTAAAACCGGAAAGTCAGAAAGGGTTAGTAATGGTAATACAAAAATTTTTAAGATACAAATTGTTAACAGAATGTGAATCCAGATATAACACCCCGATCTTGCCTGTTAAAAGGCTAATGAAAAAGATGATAGATTAGTTCAAGACCTCCTCAGAGCAATAAATCAAATAGTACAAGATATTCATCCGGTAGTAGCAAATCCTTATACTTTGTTAGCAACCCTAGCGGAGAAACAAGAATGGTTCACAGTGTTAGACCGAAAAGACGCCTTTTTCCGTATTCCCTTGGATCCCAATAGTCAAGAGGTTTTTGCTTTGGAATGGGAAAATCCTGAGACTGGGAGAAAAACACAATATACGTGGACAGTCTTGCCTCAAGGCTTTAAGAATAGTCTTACCATTTTTGGAAATCAATTGGCATGAGAATTAGAGATATGGAAGAAAGAAAATAATCAAGAAATCTTGCTGAAATATATGGATGATCTGTTAATTGTAGCTGAGACGGAAGAACAATGCACAAAGTTAACTATTAACTTTTTGAACTTTTGGGGAATCGGTGGATATCGAGCGTCAAAAGAAAAAAAACAAATAACCCAGAAAGAAGAAACTTATGTAAATGAGTTTTAAAATCCTAAAAGGGCAGAGACAATTGGGAACTGAGAGAAAAGAGGCAATTTGTCATCTCCCCGAACCTAAGACGAAAAAAATTAATGACGAGCATTTCCGGGAATGGTCGAGTGGTGTCACCTGTAGATGATAAATTGTGGCTTGCTGGCCTGACCTTTATAGGAGCAGCTCAAAACCTCAAACAACGGATTGGACCGATGCCGAGAAAGCTACTTTCCAAGAATTGAAACAGGCTGTAATAGGGGTGCCAGCCCTAGGCCTGCCAGATCTCACAAAGACACTTGAACTTTTTGCTCGTGAAAGAAGAGGTATAGCTCTGGGTATCCTGGCCCAATATTTAGGGCCAAGTGGGCGAGCTGCGGCCTACTTCTCGAAGCGCTTAGATAATGTGAGTCTGGGATGCTCTGGTCGTCCGAGAGCCGTCGCTGCAACTGTGCTACTGATCCAGGAAGCTCGTAAGTTTAACCTGAGGACAAAGGATTACCGTACGTTTCCCATATGATAACTGTTGTGCTAAAACAGAAACGGGGGGCATTGGGTATCCCCTAGCAGGATGCTGAAATACCAAGTGGTGTTGCTGGAACAAGATGATGTTTACCTAAAAACTACTACCACCGTTAACCCTGTTGCGTTTTCAACAACTGCTCAAGTTAAAGGAGAACTGGAACGTGACTGCTTGCAGACAATCGAAAGAGTTTACTCCAGCCGACTGGATCTCTGAGATGTGCCGCTAGAAGAAACGGATTGGGAACTACATGCCGACGGAAGCGGTTCCATCTGTGAAGGAAAACGTTTATCAAGATAGACAATAACTACTGAGGAGGTAATTGCGTTGCCAGCTTTGCCTTCGACGATATCTGCCCAAAAGGCTGAATTGATAGCTCTTATTCGAGCTCTGGAACTAAGTCAAGGAAAGCGAGTCAACACTTGGACAGACTCAAAGTATGCTTTTGGAGCAGTACGCGCACATGGAGCGATGCGGAGAGAAAGAGGACTGTTACCTGCACAAGGAACCACCATTCAGCGCGCAGAACAAATACCGGAATTGTTAGAAACCATTCAAAAACCAACAGCAGTCACGATGATGCACTGTAAAGCACATCAGTTAGGTAAGACCGGTCCGAACGCAGGTAACCGACTGGCTGATAAAGCTGCTAAAGAGGCTGCAGAAAAAGGCATCCTAGCACTCGTTCCAGAGAAAAGTATAAAGTTGCCTAAAGAAACTCCAAAGTATAACGAAAAAGATGAAGAATTAATTATTAGATTGCAGGCTAACAAAATGAAACAGGATAGGCTGTAACACCGACAGGTCAAATAATAGTCCCACCCACAATAATAAGAGAAGTTGCCCGAGCTGAACATCACAAAGTATACTGGGGAACGGAAAGCGAAATATGACAAAGATTGCTTAAACAATTATAAGCGGATGTGAAATTTATATATAAAATTATCCCCGAATCAGTAATAAGATCATCTTTGGGATTATTAAAGAAGGAAATTTTTTTAGGAGAATATTAGCAAATTGATTTTATAGAATTGCCTTGAAAAGAAGGATCTATCCTAGTTTTAGTTGATATCTTTACTGGGTGGCTCGAGGCTTTCCCTTGTCACAAGGGAAGAAGTCAAAGTCTTGCTCAAAGAGATAATACCAAAATGTGGGGTGCCTGTAAGAATGTCATCTGACAATGGCCCTCATTTTATAGCAAAGATTAGGAGACAAGTTGAGCAAAGTATTATCTATAGATTGAGACTATCACACCCCACATAGACCACAAGCAAGGGGCGGGTGGGGGGGCGGGGAGAGAATGAACTATACCCTTAAGCAACAGTCGAGTAAAATTTGTCAGGAAACCTCACTCACATGGGTTAAAGCATTACCCATGGCTCTATTAAGAATCAGAGTATAGCCAGAAGAGAAAGAAAATTGAAGTCACTATGAAATATTGTACGAAAGACCATATCAAGAGTCCTATGTTCTGAGTATCTTGAGTGCCTTTGGAGATAGGTTTTTAAAAGGTGTTATGAATTCTTTAAGCAATTCTTTTCAGGAACTTTGTCAGTATGTCTCCACAGCTGGACCCTTAGAATTGGACGTAGCAGCGCATCCCTTCCGACCAGGAGATTAGATTGACTATATATAAAATCACGGAGAAGTGGAAAGGACCGTATCGAGTCATTTTAACAACCCTTATAGCAGTAAAGGTCTGGGAGAAGAACCTTGGCTTCATTATTCAAGAATAAAGAAAGCACCAACAAGAAATTGGAAGTCTAAAGAAACTGGCCCTTTAAACCTGAAAATCTATAAGTAAGTTTCACGTTATCTATTTGGGAAAACAGCTGTGTAAAGTTTATACTATTGGGGTTGCTATTAGGAATATTGTCGAGGGCAGTAATCTTTTTGTGTGTTTATAGGGTTTATGTGGGGTTTTTTTGAGGGGTTCTAAACATGAGATAAACAAAATGAAACAATTATTGTTTGAGCTATTAATCTTGATGTTAACCGTTTTTGTAATTTGGATTAAAAAAAAAATAAATCTAGTTTTGTAATTGATTCAAAGTTTGGTAAAGACACAAAATTTAACCTCAGTAACAGCCTGCCTTCCGATTCCAAAGTCAGATGAAAATCGAGTTCCGTGGAGAATACTGACATTGAATTTAACCAAAACTTGAGAACAGATGTAGAACAATGAGAATCATTTTAGCAAATTAAATGGGATGGATTTAAAAGGCAATTGTTTTTTTTAAATTTGAAAGAAGGAGTTATAGCGTTGTGAATTATAACATTACCAAACCATCCACCTCATGGACAAAAGAATTAATTTAATCGCCCTTCGGGAGAAACTTGTACAGGCACCCCTTGGGTCTGTCAGTTGCCAAAACCGTAGAGACAAGTGCAAAAAGGAACTTGGCATCATATTTGAAATATAAAACGCTGTTTAGAATTTACTGGAGTTCCAGGATCCTTGTTAGAGCCACCCAGAGTCGGGACCGTCTACGGAAATTTAGACTGCTTTAGACAACCAGAGAAAAATCACACATCCTAAACAGAGCTGTATGAAAGTTTATACTTGCAGCTCCTCTGACCCCAAACTCCAGCGACTTTCTCTAGTAGCTAAAGCTCTAAGATGGGGATGTATTTGTAGAAAGTATAATAATATTTTACATGATCTTTGGTCCCCTCTTAATGACGGAAAAAATTTAGCTTGGAGTTGACTGTATTAAAGGACAGGTGAAAAGTTCAGGGTTAACAGTTTGGGGGACTAGTGATGATATATGATCCACTCATCTTTTCATGAAGGAGAAAAGCAAATCGTGGACTTTAGACTTAATAACTCTATCCTCTCTCTGGAAGAAATCTCCCTTGTGGCCTCGCTGGTGGACCTGGGTCAATGGAAAAGATGATACCTGGCAATCGCCAAGTCTTAGAACTAAAATAAGATGGGTATTAAAATCTGTATTTTGACCCCAGTTAACACCTCTTCCAAATGAGGTGACTCTTGACATCTTTCATTCAATCAAGGAAGTGCCTGCTGCTTAACTTCCCATGGGTGTTGAGGAGTTTTGTTCCGGATTTCGGTCCCCCAGCTGCGGGCCGGGGCTGGAGGAGCCGCAGGTGCGGGCAGTGAGGCTGATGGCGACGGCCCCTCCCTGGAAAGGGGGGCTGCCGGGGGAGGGGCCGGGGCGGGGCCGGTGGGAGCCCAGGCAGGAGCGGAGCGGAGCGGAGCGGTGGCCGGGCTGCGGCTGCCCCTCGGGAGAAGGTGAGCGGGGCCGGGCGCCCCTCGGACCGCGAACGTCGGAGGCGGGGGTGGCCCGGGGGAGGTGGGGGCCGCCTGTGCCGAGGCCGGGGGCGGGGGGGGGGGAGCTGGGGGCTCACAGAGGGGCTGGAAGCACGTGCGCGCGGGGGAGGGGGGGGCGGCTCACAGGGCGGCTGGGAGCACGTGCGCGTGGGGGGGGTGCTCACCGGGCCCCGTGGCGGGGCTGCGCAGTCGCCCGGCGGGTCCCGGGGAAAGCCCCGAGGAGGACGGCGGGGTCCGTATCGCACGCACGGAGCGGCAGCGGGGGTGCACCGTGCCGGCGCGGCGGCGGCGGGCGCTGCCCGAAGCTGGAGCCGGGCGGGCGGGGTGGGGGCCGCGCCGTGCCGGGGCGGCGGCGGCGGGCGCTGCCCGAAGCTGGAGCCGGGCGGGGGGGAGGGGGGCCGCGCCGTGCCGGGGCGGCGGCGGCGGGCGCTGCCCGAAGCTGGAGCCGGGCGCGGGGTGGGGGGGGGGGGCCGCGCCGTGCCGTGCCGTGCCGTGCCGGGGCGGCGGGCGCTGCCCGAAGCTGGAGCCGGGCGGGGGGGGGGGCCGCGCCGTGCCGGGGCGGCGGCGGCGGGCGCTGCCCGAAGCTGGAGCCGGACGCGGGGGGGGGGGGGGCCGCGCCGTGCCGTGCCGGGGCGGCGGCGGCGGGCGCTGCCCGAAGCTGGAGCCGGGCGGGGGGGGGGGGCCGCGCCGTGCCGGGGCGGCGGCGGCGGGCGCTGCCCGAAGCTGGAGCCGGGCGGGGGGGGGGGCCGCGCCGTGCCGGGGCGGCGGCGGGGGCGGGAGCGCGCTGGAGCCGCCCGGACCGGCGCTGGGGGCTCGGCGGGGACTGCGGCTGCGCCGGCGTGGGGGTGGGCGGAAACGGAAGCGGCGTCCCCTCGGGGTCAGGCAGCAGGGCAGGCTGCCTCCCGGGGCATGCCGGGAGCTGTAGTTTTCGCGGACTCGGCGGCCGGGCAGCAGCGCGGCTCTCGGGCGCGGCGTAGTCCTCGCTGCCGCCGCGGCCCCCGGAGTCCGACCAGGTCAGACTCAGGAGCGTTGCCGGTTTCGCGTGGTTTTCCGCGGGCTTCCCGCTGCGCCCGCTCCCCGACCAGCCGTGCGGACGCGCCTCCCGGGCGCATGCGCCGTCCTGCGCGTGGGGCAGCCCGGCGTTCGCGCGCCGGCTCCGGCCCCTCCGGCGCATGCGCGGTGTCCGGGAGCAGCGTGGCGGCGGCGGGCGAGCGCCGAGACCGCGGGTGAGGCGAGCGATCCCCTCCGGCGGGGGCCGGGGCGGTGGCGGTGGCGGGGGGGTGCCTCCTGCCCGCCGGCCGCCCGGGGCTGGCGGGACGGGAAGCTGCGAAGCGGCCGCTGCGGCAGGCTCCCGGTCCGCCGGAGGCGAGCCGGGCCAGGGCAGCGCCGGGCGGTTCCCCGAGAGCCGATAGAAGGGAAGAGGGGACGGAGGCGGGCACCCCCCAGGCGCTGCCAGCGGGCGCCTCCCCGAGTTGCCGGAGCTCCCCCGGCGCCTTCCCCCGGCCCCGCTCGGCCCGTGCGGCTGCCCCCAGCTCCAGCCCCTCCCCTGAAGCCTGTGCTGTAGCCGCAGGCAGCCCCTGAGCCCTGTCGTGAGGGCAGCAAGCTGGCTCTCCGATGTTCTCGAGTCTCCCTGAACGTGGGTGCCGTTAGCAGCGGTGCGGGGAACGAGCGGCGTCTGCGGAAGCCCCTGCGGAAGGAGGGGCTCCGGCCAGGGTCGAGCTACGCTAATAACGGTCACTGCTGCCTCTTTCCCTCTCCCAGAGGCCACGCTGTGAGTGCGGTTGTCCGCTCGTCCCCGGGGATGCCGTTGACTGCGGCAGCCTCAGGCTCGCGTGGGCTGTCTCTGCCTGGCCTCCCTCTCCTCGCGGCGCGGGAGCACAGAGGGACAGGCGGAGCGCTTGCTGGCTGTGGACGGGAGCTGCTGAAGCTGGAGAGGCCACAGAAAGGTAGAGAAGAAGAAACGGAAGGCCGGCCGGCAGCTGCCTCCTGCTGCAGGCAAGAGAGAGCCTGCCTCTCTGGGTGTGGGAGGATCCCTCCTCGTAGTCCACAGCAGGTCAGACCGCCAGGGTCTGTATGCATGACCAGCAGCGCGGTACGGCCACGTAGTGAGCGAGCGAGCGAGGCTACGTGTCTAGGGGGCCTCATCTCGTAAGAGCTGCGAGGCGCTCGCGTGTTCCGTTATGTGGAGGACAGCCAAGCGACTGGAGTTACAGAAGAGGAAGGCAGGAGAGAAGGAGAAGGAAGATTCTGAGCTGGCAAGGCCTCCTGGCAGCTCCAAGAGCGAGAGCTGTGGTGAGTCCTGGGCCCTCGGGGCCCTGTCGCTCCTCTTGTGCGTCCCGGTCCCTCCCTGCCTCCCCCTCGCTTTCTCATGGTGCTGTGACGTTTGGGGTTTTTTTTTGTTTTGTTTTGTTTTTATTTTGCTTCCCTGTACCTCTCCTCTTCTGTCTATTCTCTTGTCCTGCTCCCTCTTCCTCTCCCCACCCCCACCCCCGTCTTTGTCCTGCAGCCAGTTGCTGTTTTTTCCTTTTCCATCTCCTTGTCCTGATCTGCATCCGCCTCTTCCCCGCCTCCCAATTTCTCTGGCCTGTTCCCCTGGCGTTCTTTTCCTCTCTGCGCCTCTATGTGCTGCTCTGTGTCCCTGCCTTCCTATCTCTCTTCTTCCTACTTTCTGTTTCTCTCTCTCTCCCTTTGTCTTGCTCGCTGTTGCTCTTTATTTTTGTCATTCTGGATCTCGCTGTCCCCGTCCTTCTTCCTGTTCATCTCTTACTCTCTGTGACCCTTTGTGCTGCTTCCTGCCCCTTTTTTATTCACCCTCCCTCTCTCTGCAGGGCTCCTGATACCTCTCTTTCTAAATTCCCCACCGCCCCGTGCTTCTCACGGTCTTTGTCTTTCTCGCGCTCTCTCTCTCGTTGTCATCGTTCTTGTCTGTCGCTCTGTCTTGCTTCCTGTCCCGTCGTTTCTCGCTGTATCCCTTTGTCCCGCTCCCTGCTCGTATTCGTATTCCTCTCTGTCCTGAGGACCGTCCCAGTTTTTGATCTCCGTCCTGCCGCTGTCCTGATTTTTCCTTCTCTGTCATGTTCCCTGTCCCTCTTTCTGTCGCTTTTCCTCTGTCCCTGCTGCTTAGTTCTCCATCTCTGTCCAGACCCCTGTCCCTTCCCCCCCCCCGCCCCGCCTTGCTGTCCCTCTGCCTTGCTTTCTTTCGCTACCTTTTCTGTCTGTCTTTCTCTGCCCGGTTCCCTCTCCCGCCCTTTCTGACTGTGTCCCCCCGTCCAGCTAGCTGTCGCTGCTTTCTTTTTTCTGTTCCTCAGTATTTTTTTCTTTTTTCCATATCTCTCTCCCACTGCCCATCGCAGTTGTTTTTTTTTCCCCTCCGATGCTGGCCTGCTCTTTGTCCCTTTTGTCTGTCTCCTCTCTGTCCTTCTGTCATGCTCCCTGTGTCTGTTTAATCCCTTCCTCTCTGTCCTGCAGCCCGTCGCTAATTTTTTTTCCTCTTCCGTCCCTTTGTCCTGCTCCCCGTCCTTGTCTCTCTTTCCCTTGGTTCTGCCTCCCGTCCTTTTTTCCTTTCTTGCTCCATCTCTCTGTCCTGCTCCCTATCCCTCCCGCGCTCTCTCTGTTTCTGTGTCCTTCTCCTTGCCTTTCCCCACGTTGTCTGTCTTGTTGTTCCCTCTTTGGTTTTCTTGTTTTCCGGGTGGCTGGGCCCGGCTACCCGTGGGGGTGCTTCGGCTGGGAGGTCTGGGGTGGGGGGCCTGGCCGTGCCGGTGATGGCGGGGAAATAAAGCCTGAAACGGCAGTCGAGAAGCGACGCCCTGCCTGTGCTGGGGCTGCCCTGCAGAGGCGTGGGGCCGGGCCCTCTGCAGGTCCCGAGCACTCCCCGAAACTGCGCGTGGGGCCCCGGGGGTGCAGGGCTGTGGGGTGGCTACGCTCGGCGTCGCCCGTGGGCAATGCAGGGTCAGAAGTGGAGAACAAGTTTTCTGTTCCTGGGGCTTGACAGCAGGCTCGCGTGGCTGATTCGGGGGCTCGGAAACAGACCGAGCTGGGCGGCTTTGGGCCCAGAAACAGAGGTCCGGCCCTGCGTGTTTGAGCCTTGAGAACAGGCTCAGCAGCCGGGTTTTTTGGCTCCCAAATGGGCCCCGAGTCAGCTGGTGTGGGGGCCAAAAGCGGGAGCCGGCTTGGCTGGTTTTGCAGGTGGGTGGGAGGGTGTTGGGGGCTGCGGGGGGAAGCGGGGGGCGGGCAGGGTGCGTGGTCCCTCCCCGTAGATGGGGGTCTGGTTGTGTCGGACGCCGAAGTTCGGGAGGCCGGCACGCAGCAGGCCGAGCTCAACATCTGCGATGGTCTGTGGGGGGGGAAGGCGCTTTTCACACCCCACGTGCCCTCTTTGAGTCCAGCTCTTCTTTCTGCGCCGCTCAGAATAGTTATTAAGTAATTAATCGCCCAAACTTAACGCATATTTACTTGGCGTGTAACTCTGATGTTTAATCCTAATGCTCCAGTTCTGACAGCAGTTGATATGCAACCTTATGGAAAGCCCAGACCGTTGCACGTAGCTGGAGCTTGTAAGGCGAAGCAGCTGAAATCAGGCGGAGCTTCAGTGCGGAGCTGGGGCTTCAAGGAGCCAGAACTGTAGCAAGCGGGAGCTGGAACGAGGCGGGGTGTCCGCTGTCTGGAGCGTGCATTAGCCAGAGGCAAAAGTACCTGCGGCTGTAACGGGCAGGGGGCGCGATTAGCTGGAGCGTCTTTTCGCTGGAGCGTCCGTCGGCCGGACTGCGCTCCCAGCACGGCGGAAGAGCGGCCGGGCGCAGGCAGGGCTGTCCGCAGCAAGCAGCTCCGAGCAGCAGGGAGGTGAGTTGTCCTTCTGCCAGCGGGGAGCCCGGCCTCTTCCCTCGGGCATGCCATCCACACCACGCTCCTCTCTCTGCGTGGAGTGTCTCTCCCGGTCCGTTCCCGCGGGCAGAAGCGAGGTGGGGGTCCCCCGGCTCACCTGGGGCAGCCCCCCCCCCCCGCGAGGGGGCACGGGCGAGGTGTCGTCGTCCCCTCGGTACCGGGCAAAGGGGAGAGAAACCGGCTGGCGAGAGCTCCTGGGGTGCAGAGCCCTTCCGGCAGAATCCTCCCCTGTCTTTTCACCGTTGGCTGGGTGTGACAAGCAGGTTCATTTCTTTGTCTCCTCTTCTCCCAGCGTCACCTTCCGCGTCACACGAAGAAAATCCCGCGTGGTTAATTCTGCTTGCTGCTCAGGTAATCGCACGTATCGGGCTGGGGGAGCGGAGAGAAACACTTGCGAGTTCGAGGGCACTACAGATGCTCCACGTTAAACCCACAGAGAAGGTGAATTTGCTGCTAGTGCCGAAAAGCTGATGGAAAAATTGCTGTTAGCAGATCGTGCCCTGTTCCTGAACCGGTCTCTTGATGTGTTTTTGTTTCAGGTGAAAGAATGAAATGTCCTGTCTGGTAAATTCAGAGCTGCCTGTTAGCTTCTTTAGGGGGTCGAGTGTTTCTCTTCTCTCTGTTCATACTGATTTTATGGGCAAGTTGGAAATAGCCTTTTACTTTTTCATGTATAACTGAATTGTTAGGAATATGTGGTGTCCCTGTAGTTCATTTTTGAGCACCTAGATGCCAGTAGAAATGTAATGAGTGAAACATGATGGGAACTGGTACTTGATTTTTATTTGGGTTTTTTGTTTTTTTTTTTTTTCCCTTCCCCATTAAGAGTGTTGATGGCATGTTGTCCCGTGGCACAATCCCCATTCCATTCAGCGGAGTCTTCAGTCTAGGACTTTTAAGTGAAAAAGTTTGTCCTTCCAAAAAGGGACTAGTCATTCCTAGGACCGAGGCATAGACTTGCAAGGAGAGTCGCTTAAGTACGTGATCGGAATGAAAGCCAACTTTCAGTTGATGTTGCTGCTGTTGGTCTTTGCTTTCATTGATTTCTCCACCACTCCCTCGTGGTTGGGAGCTCTGAATCGTAATGTTTTTCAGTCTCTAACACATTTCCACCCCCACCCCTCAAAAAAAGGAGAGGCAGTGTCTAAAAGTTAATTAGTTTCCTCACAAATGCGTGAGTAAATAAAATGTGAGTTATGATGATTAAAACCATAGAAATGACACCAGTCTTGCAGATCTGGGCTATTTCTGAACAGGCATTCATCACACGCAAAAGTCGCCAGGGTACGGA
Source organism: Buteo buteo (assembly GCF_964188355.1). Classification (NCBI taxonomy): domain Eukaryota; kingdom Metazoa; phylum Chordata; class Aves; order Accipitriformes; family Accipitridae; genus Buteo; species Buteo buteo. Next base: position 83,977 of record NW_027439425.1, read on the forward strand.
TCACCTGCGCTTCATGCTCTGACAAGACAAAATGCTGAGGCAGGGATGAGCTCTGAAAGAAGAAGGGGGAACAAAAAAAAAAAAAAAAAAAAAAAAAAGAAGGATACAGGGTCACGGTTTTGTTTTGTTGTTGTTTGTTCTTCGAGAGTGCAATATTGACTGGTGCCAGCCTGCAGAGCTCTTCTGCTGCCTGACCTCTCCTTCTCTTTCATGGCTGTAATTGTCGTTTGGATAATTGCAGAAGAGCAAGTAAGTTATTTGCCTCTGTGAATGTGCTGGTAATACCAGGAAGGCAAATGCTTGAACCGGTAGTGAATAACTGGGCTACGAGTAGAATTTCTGAAGGAAGAACAGCAGCAGCAACAGGAAGCAAATAGCAAGTGACCAAAAACTTGCGTGTGTCAAACGCATCAAAGCTTTCTTGCCGAATGTTGTTTGGCAATATGTTCCAAGTGGCTTTTTTTGGTAAATGTAAATTTTCAGGAAGTTCAGGGCTGTGTGTGGCAAAACGTGTCCCTCTGCGTACGCGTCCTGCTACGGAAATAGCGTGGGTCAGTGGCAAGTCCAGCGGCCGGGCTGCTGTTCCCTGCTCTCGACGTTGCCGTGGTAGTGTTGCGGTATTTAGACCTTCACGGACAGGCTGAGGAATGGAAGGAGAATGCCCGTTTTCTGTAAGGGCTCAGAATGCCTACCCTTTTCTCTGCCTGCCGCTCCCCTGTGCGTGAGATGAAGCTGTTTTATTTTTCTCCCTTGTTCCTGGTCTCAATATTTCTGGAGCTGTTGCTGCTGTGGGTTTGCAATTGGTGTTACTGCGTTTTTGTAGCGTTGTGGCGATGGGTCGTTTCTACTGTGGCGAAGCGTCGAGATACGGTTTTCGGTTTAAAGCGTCAGAAACTACGTTCACCGGAACCGGTAACTCGCGGCGTAGGGGAAACCGATCTGGCGCGTGCAGCTGTGC